>NW_021962886.1:0-40609 GCF_901765095.1 Microcaecilia unicolor | reverse complement strand
CGTTATTTATAAATATAATGTTTTAGAAAATTATATATAAATTAAATGGAAGGTTTCTTTTTGAATTGGATGTTTTCATAGATTAAGAAACTGGAGATAGAGAAACCCAATATATGTGAGTTTTGGATTACATTTTTAACTGTCAGACCCTTGACCATTCTTCTAATGTTTGGAGATCCCTTCTCATTGTTTCTACTTCCCTCCAGGGTATCCACTCTATTGGCTATCTTCATGTCATCCACAAAAGGCAAACCTTTCTTTCCAGCCCGTCAGCAATATCTCTCACAAACATATTAAACAGAATTTGCCCCATCACTGACCCCCGAGGAACTCCATTGCTCACCTTCCTTTCCTCTTAGCGGATTCTGTTTACCACCACCTTCTGCCACCTGTCAGTCAACCAGTTTCCTATCCAGTTCACACTCTCCGCTTATTCATGAATCTTCTGTGAGGGACCGAATCAAATATCTTTGCTGAAGTCCAAGTAGATTACATCTAGCGCACGTTCTTCATCCAGTTCTTTGGTCATCCAGTCAAACAAGTCAATAAGATTAATTAGGCAGGATTTTCCTTTGATAAAGCCATGTTGTCTTGGATCCTGTAACTTGTTGGCTTCTAGAAATTTAACTATCCTTTCTTTCAGCAGCAACTCCATTATTTTTCTTACCACTGACGTGAGACTTACCAGTCTGTAGTTTCCCACTTCTTCCCTGTGTCCACTTTTGTGAAGAGGGACCACATCTGCTCATCTCCAATCTTGCAGAACCTCTCCCATCTCTAAAGATATATTAAATAAATCTTTAAGAGGTCCCGCCAGGACTTCTCTGAGCTCCCTCAGTATCCCATCCGACCCCATAGCTTTGTTCACCTTCAGATTCTCAAGCTGTTTATAAACCCTGTCTTCCTTAAATGGCGCAATATCCACTCCATTCCTAGACATTCCCTCGGCAGCCAACCGCAATCCTTCTCCAGGATTTTCTTCCATGAACACTAAAGAGAAGAGGGTCTGGAAGGTTTTTGAGAAATGGTGCAAAGAGCACCCCCTCTCTTCATGGGATACTCAGATTCCAGAGGTCTTCAGCTTTCTGCAGCAGGGATTGAACTAGAGGTTAGAGCTGAACTCTCTTAATGTTCAGCTGGCAGCCCTCTCTCTTGTTACAGGGATAAGGTTCTGTGGCATTTCCTGGCTACCCATGGGGACATCACACAGTTTTTGAGGGGAGGGGTTCACTCACTTGCGGATTCCCATTTAGACATTTCTTTCCTGTTGGGGTTTGAATTCCATGCTGAACATTCTCTCAGGAGCTCCTTTTGAGCCCCTGAGGTCAGTCTTCATCAAGGATCTCGCTTTGAAGACAGTCTCTTTGATGGTGATTGCTTCAGCCGGGAGAGTGTGAGAGCTACAGACTCTGTCCTTTTGGGACTTGTATCTCTCTTTCCTGGAGTACTCTGTGTGTCTGTCTGCACAGTTCCCTCCTTTCTAAGGTGGTCTCTCCCTTCCATGTGATCCAGGATGTCTGCTTGCCCTCCCTTGTTGGAGTCCTGCTTTGTACTTGCATGGGGACAAATGCCTTTTGGCTGTCTGATCATCTGTTTCTTTATCAATGGTCCTGAATGAAAGGGGAAAAAGAGAGGGTTCCAAGTACACCAGTCAATCAGAAGCAGAAAAAAACCACAAGTGGACCTCCTGTCGGAAAAGACCACTGTTGGAAATGACTGCCAAAACTGTTTTGGCGATCTTTTCCGACAGCAGTTTTGGCACTCACAGGACTGTCAGACTCACACTGATTTACACGAGCATTTAATCTATTAGAGGTGGGATCGCATTTTTTGTGCCTTGTCTAGTGGTGGATCTGCAAATTCCCTCAAAAAGGATTCTGTATATTATTGTGACCCCTGATGCAGGTGCTTGGTTGCTGAAACACGGCCCATGTCGGATCTTTTCAATAAAGAAATTCTCATTGTCCTGTTCCTGGAGATCCACTTGTGCTTTTTTCATGGTCCTGAATGAGCCAGGCAGCATCCAAGGCTTCCATTACGTTCTGGATAAAGGCAGTCATCAAGATAACCTTTATTTGCAGAAACAAATGAATGCCTTCCACTCTGAGAGCCCACTTGACTCATGTTCAGGTGACATCTTGGGTAGAGGCCCCAGCGATCTCACTTGAGTATATCTGGAAGACCGTGACTTGGTCGTCACTTCATTTTTTTGTAAAACATTACAGACTGGATATGCTAGCTAGAGTCCGGACTATGGTAGAGTCATCGTTCAGGGGGTCTTGTCTTCCCCTGCCCAGTGAGTTTCTGCTTGTGTACATCCCACTAGTCAGGATGATACAACCTAAGACCCTAAAGAAGGTAAAATTTAGTCATACCTGATAATTTCCTTTCCTTTAGTCTGACTGCATTATCCTAAGGACACCCCCCCCCCCCTTTTGAAGACTTCAGTTGATATGGTGATCTCTCTGTCTTTCTAGTGGTACTGAAGAAAAAAAAAACCTGAGAGTTTAAATTTAGTCGTGGCTGTAATGGTTTAAGGGACCTTCTGCTGCTTTGGCAGAGACATACTGAAGTTTTCCACAAAGCAGCAGCCGCTTATACTGGTGATGTCACTGGAAAAAGTCAATTTCTCTACCTCCATCTGCTAGTAGGTGGGGAATACGGCCCAGGATGATGCAGCCAGACTAAAGGAAAGGAAATTATCAGGTATGACTAAATTTCACCTTTTACTATACGAGGAAACTTTTATAGCCTGCCTTCATGATGCCTGTGAACAGTAGTTTCACTTCTTATGCAAAGGTACATCTGAAGGTTCAAATGCACAAGCTATTTACAGCTGCTGTGCAACTGGCAGGTAACTGCTTGCCTGTGGTCCTGGGAAGCTGCCCTGTGCCCTTTCGCATCTCGGCCTGTTGTAGCTGATGCTGGGAACGTTTTCCAGGGCTATGAATGATTGCTGTGAACTTGTGTTTAGTGACTTTCACAGGTATTATATAACAGTGGTTTGAGTCCTGAGCCACTGAAATACTCGTATTAAAATGATGTCTGAGTTGTCACTAACCTCTGGTAAATAATTTTCCGTTCAGTCGTCCTCGCTCAGGTCTCTGCCTGCCAGGTGCAGCTGTAGCCAGAGCTTCCCAGAGGCTGTTCAGCAGCAGGAATCCTTTCTTTCCTTGGCTCAGGTTGCACAGTTTCTTAACCCTTGCATGTCTCATGCCATTCATTACGAGAGGTTGTCATTTGGCAGCGTCTACATTTGCAAACACCTTTCTACTGTAAAATATTTTCCTGGTCCAATTTAATACATCAATTTTTGATCCATACATCACATTCGTACGCCAACAGCATCATTACAAACCCAGTCACATGCTCCAACCTAAAATAAACTACAGTCCATAAATCTTAAAAATGTAAAACTGTTCATCCCCAAAAGCCCCCCATATCCCATCTACTCCACAGAAATCCAGTTCCTGATATCTTAAAAAGAATTCAAATATCTTAAAAAGAATTCAAACCTCCCTGTACCCAAAGCCCCCCCCCCCCCCAAAAAAAAAAAAAAATTCAGTACAGAGCAAGAAATAGGTGGGAAAATATCCAGATATGAGGAAGCTGTAGTGGTTGAAGATGATGGTGGAGAAATGCTCTAGTAGATGAAGGTTGAATTTCAGTTGCTTTGTCCTTAAGACTTTGCATTGTCTTAGGCCAGTTCCAGATTCCTGATGGCTTTGTATGTGCCATGGTTGTCCGGAAACAAGCCTTTTCAATTTTTACGGTTGAATCAGATATTTCTGATGATTTTTCAGCTCGCTGTGATTCCTGATGTGTTTCTGCGATTCTTCAGTGTTTATCATTTTAGGTATAGTCTTTCTGTTGACCTGCAGAGCATTTCTAAGAGACAAATTTTCTAATCCTAAATATAGTTATACAAACTCTTCCTTACAGAGGTCTGTGTACTAAAGTGTGGTTAAGAAATTGCAGCATTGGTTCTGGCCTGTCACTAGAGTTCAGTCTGCCAAAAAGCCCGGCAGTGCCCAGCAGGAGGGAATCATTCTGGTTCCCCTCCGCCTGCAACCCCCCCCCCCCCCCCCCCCACCACCACCAGAATTATCTACATTTTGGAGTGAGTTGGGGTCTGGAAAGCTAGGTCCACTACCTGCCTTTTTGATGAGGGCAGGACTAGCCACTCAAGAGGGGGCATACTGAAGGAGGGGGGTGTTTTAAATGTTTCTACTCTTGCCCCCAGAGGGTTCTTTGCCTGGGCACTAGCCTACAGGGGAGCGCTTTCACAAAGGAGGTCTGATGCCACTGGCCCACCAGGAAGTTTTTACTTTCATGGGGGATATTTTTTTGCTTTTGCATGTCAGCCCAGGCGGTCTCAGGAGCATTGGTGCTCACATTAGAAAGCCAGTTCTCCCCAGGGAAGTTAACTAATTTCCAGTCCCAACATTCAGTAAAAGGGTTAATACAAGCCACATTAACACTTTTACATAGTAGTAAAGTACTTTGCATGTACTTGCATGTGACGTAACTTATTATTTTGCTGCATGATGGGCATTTTAAGACGTTAATTGCTCAATAACATACATTAATAGTGCTTAGTAAATGGTCTGCAGAAGTTGCCATTTACAGATGCTGTGAAAGAGAGGGATGTTATGCAGCCATTTCCCCATGACTCCATGTGAGATTTTCTGATAATAAGGGCACTGGGGATTTCTGCTGTAATAACTGAGGCAGGAAAGTCCCAGTGTGACGCCCCTCCCCTCTGAACCCGTTTCTTTCACATTTTGCTGGTTGATGCCTGTCCCAGGATGGCTTGGTGAGGAATTTGTACTAAGATCAGTAAATTGCTGCTGGTGTGTTTGTGTGAGGCACTAATCAATTTGCTGCACAGACTGCGGCCCGTGTGTCTCCTGTAGGATCTGTACACAATGCATTCATTGAGCATATGTTGCAGACAGGACTCTGTGGTCCAAGGGGAAACTCAAATGCTATAATTGCCACCTAAATTCCTTAATAACACCCTACTGGGAAGCTAGTAAACATTATTTAACAAGTAAATATTAAGTAGACGGGACTCCTCTTTTTAATATAGAGGTGGGTACATGGCATGTTTAGGAGTGCAGTGACTGAGGGTCACGGATGGGTAAGCGATTCAGGTGGTTCAGATTTATCAAAAACTTGTAACTTTAGGCTGGTTGCAAGTATTCTGGTTACAAAATTAATTGAGGGGTCCTTTTACAAAGGCACGCTGAAAAATGGCTTGCGGAAGTGTAGGCGCGGGTTTTGTGCACGCCTGTAAAAAAGACCTTTTTATTTTTGCCAAAAATGAACGTTCGGCAAAATGAAAATTGCCGCGCGTCTATTTTGGGTCTGAGACCTTACCGCCAGCCATTAACCTAGCAGTAAAGACTCACACGGTAACCGGTGGTAATGACCTATGTGTGCCAAATGCCACTTGGCGCGCGTCCATTACACGTGCCTGAAAATAAAACATATTTTTCAGGTGCGCAGTCTTTTTCATTCTTAGCCAAGCAGGCCAGCAGTTTTCCACTTTTATTCCCATATCTGTATGGTTGATATTGATAATATAACCAGGACTTCTGGCTTCCAATTCCCTAGCGTTTAATTTCTTGTGCAGCATTGCTGGTGCATGGCATTGGGGCCCTATAGCATTTCAGCCTTAAAAATGGGCACACAGTACAGAACATTTCAAATCGCAAAAAGGGCCAGCGAGAGAATCCTACTCAGTTTGCTGAATGGGGTGGAGGGATTTCAACTTTAGAGATTGCCAAGCGTGTCGCCATGTCGTCGTCATTTTCAACTGGTGGAAAATGGGATCTGCACCAACCTAGGTCTCTTTCCTGCTTATTCCCCATGAAAAAGAAAAAAAAAGAAAACTTCTTCTCAGGCTGGATTATGCTTTAGGAAGGAAAAGTGTGACTGGCTAGAAAAATGTTTTAGTGCTTCGGTGCTGGGAGATGGTTGATGTAGGGAGCTCAGTTCTGGTCGCCTCATCTCAAAAAAGATATAAAGGAATTGGAGAAGGGCGACAAAAATGATAAAAGGGATGGGACAACTACCCTATCAGAAGAGGTTAAGCCGGCTAGGACTCTTTAGCCTGGAGAAAAGGCGGCTGAGGGGTGATATGATAGAGGTCTACAAAATAATGAGTGGGGTAGAGCGGACAGATGCGAAGCGTTTGTTTACACTTTCAAACAATAATAGAACCAGGGGACACAAGATGAAATTAGAATGTGGTAGGTTTAAAACAAATTGGAGAAAGTTTTTCTTTACTCAGCGTGTGGTTAGACTGTGGAACTCATTGCCGGAGAAGGTAGTGACGGCCTTGCTGAGTTTAAAGGGGGTCTGGACAGATTCCTGAAGGAAAAGTCCATTGATCGTTATTCAATTTTGGGGTTTTGCCAGGTTCTTGGGGCCTGGATTGGCCGCTGTCGGAGACAGAGTGCTGGGCTTGATGGACCTTTGGTCTTTTCCCAGCGTGGCAGTGCTTATGTACTTATGATATTTCATTTGTGGGAAGAAGGCTGACATGTGGCAGTGTGTCTTTTAGTACTTTTGGTTTTGGAGAGTTGGTTGATGTGCAGTGGTGCAACCTCTAAGTCTATCCCTTTGTGGGAAGTGGTTGGTATGCTGTAGTTGTGAGAAGTTGCTTGGTGTGCCATGGTACACCCTCTAGTGCTTTTGTTGTGGGAGTTGGTTATTGTGTAGTGATACATCCTCTAGTACATAGGTTCCGGGAAGTCAATTTAATGCTAAAAAATGCAGGGCCATACATTTGGGCTACAAAAACCTTAGGTACAGTTTAGGAGGTGAAGTACTTCTATGCACAAAAGAGGAGTGGGTGTTGATCGTATGTGATGATCTTGAGCTGGCCGAAGAGGTAGAAAAGGCAATGGGAAAAGCCAGAAGGATGCTTGAGTGCATAAGGAAAGGAAGGGCTAGCAGGAAAAAGGAGGTAATAATGTCTCTTTATAAGTCTTTGGTGAGACCTCATTTAAAGTACAGTTCTGGAGACCACTCATTCAAAAAGATATAAATAGCATGAATTCGGTCCAGAGGGCAGCTACCAAGATGGTCAGTGGTCTTCGTCATAAAGCATATGGGGACAGATTTAAAGATTTCAATATGTGGAAGAAACTACCTCTTATACAAACCAGCATAATAGTGCCACCAAAACTTATATCTATGGTGGATATTTCTATGTTAATGTTTGTGTTTTGTCTGCGTTTAAAGAGCACCCTCAGATATTCCCACCATCGTCACTCACAGATAAATTACTGTTTTTTGTGGTACGGCATCTCATTCATTGGGTTGTTCCTTATTTTAATTTATTGTATCCCAATTCAGGTGCCGTTAATTTGGTGCAACACTCTACCAAATTTTTAATTTCTTTAAAATAACACTTTATATGTGTGTGCCCAATACCTCATAAAGCTACAAACTGTTAATCTCAACTGTACCACCATATAAAGACTGTTATGAGAAATAACCAATCACTTATCTGAGTTCTGTATTGGATAAGTGCCCCGACTGCATCAACATAGTCCACTTTGTCCTCCGCCTTCCCCTGAAGACGCCCGACACCACGGGTTTCACTCGTCTTTCTTCAGGGACTAGGGTTAAGGCGAATCAGTTCTCAGCAAATGTTCAATACCCACTGAATTGGGATACAATAAATTAAAATAAGGAACAACCCGATAAATGAGATGCCGTACCACAAAAAACAGTAATTTATCTGTGAGTTACGATGGTGGGAATATCTGAGGGTGCTCTTTAAACGCAGACAAAACACAAACATTAACATATAAATATCCACCATAGATATAAGTTTTGGTGGCACTATTATCCTGGTTTGTATAAGAGGTAGTTTGTACTTATTGGCCAGTGAGCAACGGATACTCATTTGGATTCTACTTTGGAAGAAAGGCAGAAGAGGGGAGATATGATAGAGACATTTAAATATCTCCATGACATAAATACACGGGAGGCGAGTCTCTTTCAATTGAAAGGAAGGTCTGGAATGAGGGCGCATAGGATGAAGGTAAAACGGGTCATTCTTAGGAGTAGCCTAAGAAAATACTTCTTCAAGGAAAGGGTGGTGAACTTGTGGAACAGCTTCCCAGGATCTCTAAGTGAGAGGAAGAGATAGTAAATGGCATGGATGGGTAAAATGTTATGGACTTGATATACCACCTTTCTATGGTGCCTCCAAAGCAGTTTACGTACTCTATGCAGGTACTTTTCTCTGTCCCTACTGGGATCACGATCTGTTTTTTGCACCTGGGGCAATGGAGGGTTAAGTGACTTGCCCAGGGTCATAAGGAGCTGCAATGGGAATTGAACCCTGTTCCCCAGGTTCTCAGGCCCCTGCACTAACCACGCACGAACACAAACTGATTCAAACTTAATCACGTCATTCGTCCACGCTGCGCGGCCGAGAAGAGGACTTCGGCTGGCGGAGGTTGGGGTCCCCCGCCAGCACAAGTACGTGACGGCGGCGGAGGAAGGTTGGTGGCGGGATGGGGGGCTCGAGAGGGTCACGGCAGGGGGGTCCAGGGGTCAGGAACTCCGAGGGGGGGGTCTGGAAATCGGAAGGAGGGTGGTCTTTCCAAATCGGAGGGAGGGAGGGACGACGACCCTGGAACACGGAGGAAGGGGGGACACTGGAACTGGGTGGGAGGGAGGGGCCCCAGGCACACTCTCTCTCTCTCACAGACACACACTCGCACATTCACTCTCTCAAACATACACACTCCGAGGAAAACCTTGCTAGCGCCTGTTTCATTTGTGTCTGAAACGGGCCTTTTCTACTAGTATTTCAATAAAATTTAAAAACAAAAAGGAAGTACCGCCAGGCTACCGCAGCATCCCAACAGTAGTTCCCATCCTCAGTGCACCGTCATATCCAGCGCTACAAAAATATATTTATTTATTTATTTGCTTCTACCACCCTCTCCATGTAAAACATGCTTCCTGGTATTATTCCTGAGTTGGCCCCCTTTCAACATCAATTCGTGTCCCATCTGTGGAAAAGGTTTGAAGAGCCTTGGCTCACTTTAGCTAGTTATTGTAAAACAAATTTCTAACCAATTAGATTTTTACCTGAAAATGTTCCTAAATCTAGCCAGTCCGAATTTGTCCAGTTAGGGCCTTTACCGCTGTTAGTGGCTGGGGATTTCTGCCTAGATTCGAAGAACCAGAGCCAGGGAAACACTTGTAGCTGCCTTTTTTATTTTTTTTTTTGCCTGGCTAAATTTACTCACCTGCTGAATGGAGGGGGGGGGGTCCATCGTCATCAGTAGTGGGAAAATTTTGAAAGCAAAAGTCTGCTGGTTAAACCTTTGAATCTCCACCTTTAATATAAGTGATGGTTCTTCTTTTTAGTTGAAGTCTGATGACTTTGCTGTGATGAAGCAGCTGTTGCCTCTTCTGGAGCAGATATCTTGCTTGTACCCAGACCCAGTCATCCAGGAGCTTGCATCTAATCTGCGCATCAGCATTGCCACTCATGGAGCCTTCCGGGCAGGGGCCCGGAACAAGGGCACCCAGAGCCACTCAAAACAAGAAATGGATGGAGGTGCGACAGGGAAGCAAAGCAGCTCACAGCACAGACGCAGAGCTAACCTAGAGCAGCCACAGAGCAGCAACAGTACCATCAAGTCAGACAGCCCAAGAGAGAATCCTGCATCTGGCTGTGGGCCAGAAAGTCATGCACATAGAATCTGCAAGATGGAGCTGTCTTCCACCTACGCCCCGGAACAGCTTCAGGAGATCTTTACATCAGCCTATGATCCTGCAGTTCCTGTGCGTGCTGCAGCCCTAAGAACTATTGCAGACTTAATACAGCAACGAGACTTTCAGGTCCTAGGGTTGCAAGAAAAAGTGCTTAAGGTAAGGAGAACGTGGCATACCTGCAGTCTTCTGTATATGTGTTAGGGGAAGGAGAGCGTGTCAGGCTTGCAGTTGCATATGCCACAGGGCATGGCTACTAGTGGATCACAGAGCCTTCCAATGTCAGGATGCCAGGCTTTTTGGCATCACTTCAGCTTCCCCCTCCCCTCCCCTCATACCTAGGTCCGGCATCACTACAGTTTACCCAACTCTACCCCTCCTCACCGGTCCTCCATATGCTGCAGTGAATCATGGCAAGCAGAGCACTGGAGGCTGCCACTCTGGCTGCAGAACCTTTTCTCTGCCACATCCCGCTCACAGGAAATTGCTTTGGAGAGGCAGAACGCAGCACAAAAAATACTTCACCAGTCAGAGAGGCCTTCAATGTTCTCTCTGCCACGACCTGCTGCAGCTTGTGGAGAACCAGCAGGGCAGAGGGGGGGAGTTGGAGTAATGTCAGATACGGGCGAGGGGGGCAGGAAGGGAGAGATGCCGAACTGGCTGGTTGAGGGGGGGAGCAGATGGAAAAGAGAGTGAAAGAGACAAGCAAAGGGGAGGAGGAAGAGAGAGGAGAAATACTGGCCTAGGGGTGAGGGAGAATGGATAGAGATTGGACCACAAGAGAGAGAGGGGCAAATGCTGGACCAGCAGAGGGAGGAAGAGAGAGATGCCAGACCACAGATGGGGGGAGGGTCAGGGGTAGGGGAGGGTGCAGGAGGAAGGGAAGACTGAAGCTGGACATGGGGAGGGACAGGGATACAGAAGAGATGCTGGCTGTGGAGGGAACATAGGGACAGGGAAATAAAGGAGCAATATTGGGCACAAGGGGAAGGATAGGGACACAGATACTGAACATGGAGGGAGGCTAGGGGCAGGAACACAGAGGGTAGATGCTGGACAACACAGATAGAGACACACAGAAAAGATGAATGCTGGACGTAGAGAAGAAATGTGAAAAGGACAGGAGACCCTGGAGAGAAAAAAACAGAGAAAAGCAGAAGATAGACACTAGGATCAAAGCAATACTTGGACAACAAAGTATGATTTTTTTTCTGAATTTATTAATTTTAATATGTCAGCTTTGGGAAATGTGCATTCCCCTTTCCCCTGGTCTCCACTACCTTGAGAGCAATGGTGCCTTATAACACCATGAGACATGATGTGCACGCAGAAGTTTACGGACCCTGGGTTTCAGATAGCCGAAGTTTCTGGACCTCTACTTAAAACATTTGAGTAGCCCCTGCCTTAGAGGAAGGAAAACATGCCATGCTTTTAATCTTCTGTATATGCCCTATGTTTGTGTTTATTGAAAAGCTTGATGTGCTGCTTTTCAAAACAGGAATCTAAGTGGTTTAGAAAATATAATAAAACAATACAGAAAAGAACTACAACTTAAACATAGGAAGAAGAAAAAAAAGAAAGGGAGGAAAGAGAAGAAAGGAAAAAAGTTAAAAGACAGGGACCACGTGCCACATGACTACCAACCAACTCAGGTAACACTGTTAATGGCAGAGTAAAAAGGTGGGCTTTTAAAGATGCCCTGAATCTGAGGTAAGCTAAGCTCAGGAGGGAGAGAGTTCCAGAGGGTGGAGGCAACAAAAAAGAAAGCAGAATGGTGTGTTGATACTAACACTGAAGGGACATACAATTGATCTGCAGCAGAAGAGGTTGGTAGCGAATGATGATAGAAGGGTAATGGATTTGATATACTGCCTTTCTGTGGTACCGATAAAGCAGTTTACATATATTCAGGTACTTTCTGTGTCCCTAGTAGGCTCACAGTCTAAGGCCCTCATGATCAAAAGCAAACTCTGGTGCTAGAGGCTGTTAATGCCATACTAGCGCCGGAGTTTGCAGCCGACCCATGATCAGAGCCCTCGAGCGCCTGAAACAGCGCACTCGAGGGCTCTTAGTGCAAGTAGCATGCACATGCATGCTAAACAGGGCTCTCAGTGCAATTAGCTTGCAAATGCATGCTAATCAGCGCTTAACGCATTCATCCCCAATGATCAGCGGCCAGCGCGCCAAAGATTGGGTCTCTGGCTGCAGCAAAATCAACACCAGCTCCGAGCTGGCGTTAGACTTTGCGGATCATTGGGGAGGAATGGTGAGCCCTGTCCAGCATGCAGTTGCATGCTGGCAGGCCCCCGTTCCCCCCCAAAAGCGAACGCGAACAGGGGGCTGGAGGTCCGGTGGGTCTCCAGCCCCCCCCCCCCCAAACCCCCACAAAATGTCGTGGCCGCCGGCCAAACGAAACCCTCTGCCACCCAGCGACGGGGGGGGGGTGCTGGAGGTCCGGTGGACCTCCAGCCCACCCCAACTCCTGCCCCCCAGCGTTCCGTGGTGGGTGACAACCCCCCTCCCGGCCCCTACCTTTCATTGGAGGAGGGACGCAGCATGCCTCTTCCAGTCGACGCCGCTTCAAAATGGCGGCGCCCAGCCCCGCCCATTGCATCCTGAGATGCGCAGGGCTGGGCGCCGCCATTTTGAAGCGGCGTCGACTGGAAGAGGAGGGAGGCAGGCCTGCTGCGTCCCTCCTCCAATGAAAGGTACGGGCCGGGAGGGGGGTTGTCACCCACCACGGACCACCAGGGATTTAAAGAACGCTGGGGGGCAGGAGTTGTGGTGGGCTGGAGGTCCATCGCTGGGTGGCAGGGTGGGAGAGGGTTTCGTTTGGCCGGTGGCCACGACATTTTGTGGGGGTTTTGGGGGGGGGGCTGGAGACCCTCCAGCCCCCATTGTTCGGGCCTCCAGCCCTCGTTGTTCGACCTAGGCAGGCTGTTTGACAGGTTTGGGCTTTTGACAGGCCAGACCTGACAAACAAGTGCGGGAGGATTGTGCTGAGCGCATGCTCAGGCGCAATTCTCCCGCACTTCAACATGATAATCAAAGATAATAGCGCTGCTTAGATTTGCATGCATTATCTTTGATCATCGATGCAGAAAAGCCCTGCTCTGTCCCGGCGCTATTTTTAGAGCGCTGTTTGGAACAGCGCGGGGCTTTTGATCATGAGGGCCTAAGTTGTGTACTGGGGTAGTGGTGGAGTTATGTGACTTGCCCAGGGTCACAAGGAGCTGCATTGGCAATTGAACCTGGTTCCCCAGGTTCTCAGTCCAGTGCATTAACCGTTAGGTAGGGAGGGATTCCAGAAGGGAGCAGCTGACCAGCACAGTCTCCCCACAGAAGTACCCCGATGATCAAAACTAATTGTGTTCATAAATTTGCATTCTATTACTTTTGATCATTGGGGTGTTGTTTCCCCCACGCTGTTTGAAACGGTGTGGGAGAAATGGGAATTTAGCAGGGACTTTTCTGAATATTTTTAAGACACTCTGTTCAGTGAAATAGAGCAGATTGAGCAGGGCTGCATTTGTTTGTCGGCAGTATATTTCATTCTGGGAGCTTGATGTTAGCTGGGAATTCCCTGTACATCAGCATTTACTGCCTCACACGTGCCCCTGTACCCCTCTGCCGTACCTGTGTGAACCTGCTTCTCTGTTGTATCTGCTTTCAGATCCTCCTGGAGAACCTGGAACATGAAGACTCCTTTGTTTATCTTTCTGCTATTCAAGGTAACAACATTTGTCTTTGTCAGAGTTTGGTTCACTTCACTTGTTTTTATTTCTGAGTTGGTTGGAAAGTTACTGTTCATTTGCTGGACTCAAGTTACTCAAGTTCTTGATGGGCCCTCCCAGCCCGGGGAGCCATTTCCTTCCTGATCTCAGCATCCCGCAGCTAAACTCTGTCTCAGGTGACAGAGGAAAGAATAGATTTTCTGTTAGAATCACAGCCCCACCCCTTGTTTTAAGTTTTCTCTGAGAAGCCCACAATGTGATCCCATTGTATCATTAAAGAAAGACTCACTTTCCACAGCCAATCTCTGTTCATCTGTCTTGGGCAATTTTTTGCAGGTATCAAAGGGGCTATTGTAATCCAAAAGGTTACAAAAACTGCAAGTTTCCGGTGTGAGCTTTTCCTAGCAAGGTGAATCTGCCCTCTTAGACCTATCTCCTGGGACAGAGAAATATCCAGAGTACCTGAATGTAACTCACCTTGAGCTACTACTGAAAAAGGTGTGAGCAAAATCTAAATAAATAAATAAAGATTCCATGCAGAATCTCAAAGTGTAGCAACATTCCATGTAGAACCCCAAAGAGTAACAAGATTCTTTGGGGTGCAGGAGTGACCTAGTGGTAACAGCACCGGTCTTCCAATCCAGAGGTGGATGGTTCAAATCCCACTGCTGCTCCTTGTGATTTTGGGCAAGTCACTTAACCCTCCATTGCCTCAGGTACAAACTTAGATTGTGAGCCCTCCTGGGACAGAGAAATATCCAGAGTACCTGAATGTAACTCACCTTGAGCTACTGCTGAAAAAGGTGGGAGCAAAATCTAAATGAATAAAAAATAAATATATTTTGCTTCCTCTGGTTGTTGAAATTGTACCTAACATACGGCACAATGAAATGGAGAACAACTGTGTAAGAGCTCTACTACTACTGATCATTTCCCTCTGTCCCTAGAGGGCTGACAATCTAAGTTTTTGTACCTGGGGCAGTGGAGGGTTAAGTGACTTGCCCGAGGTCACAAGCAGCTGCAGTAGGAATCGAACTCATGTATGTTGTCAGGATCAAAGGACACTGCACTATCCGTTAGGCCACTCATCAAGCTGTGGGGGGGGGGAGTGAGTGGCAATCTTTCTTTCTCTCCTGTGACAGAGAGCTCAGGCTACTACTACTACTACTTAACATTTCTAGAGCGCTACTAGGGTTACACAGCGCTGTACAATTTAACAAAGAGAGACAGTCCCTGCTCAAAGAGCTTACAATCTAATAGACAAGTGAACGGTCGGTCCGATAGGGGCAGTCAAATTGGGGCAGTCTGGATTCACTGAACGGTAAGGGTTAGGTGCCGAACGCAGCATTGAAGAGGTGGGCTTTAAGCAAAGACTCAGCTTCTCTTTCTTGAACCCTGGGTTTCCTGACTCCATTTGGCTCTCTGCATGAGGTCTCTTTCTCTCAGAGCAGTCACTTGTCAGCAAAGCCAAAGAATATATTTTGTAATTGTTCCTTTGGGCAAGACATTAACAAACCTGACCTTTAAGCTTTTGAGCCTCATCAAACAACTGGATCCAAATGAATCTTTTGAAAGATTTTTCTCTGTTTCATTGCTGAAGCCTTTTGGAAATTCCTGCACCAGTGAGCGGAGCGGTAGTGAGGGAGAGTGCAGGGCAGAGACTTTCTGTAATCTGCAAAGCCCTGGCATGTATCACCAGAGAATGATGTGCAAAGCAACCTGCTGACAGCCATGCATAGAATGCCTTGACTAATGTCATAGAATGGGTTCATTCTGCTATTAGTATTTAGGAGGTAATTTTAGGTTTGGAAGGTAAGCTGGTGTCTATGTGTCTGTGAGAAATCTTGCCTAGACCGAAGCCTGCCATCATTTACACAGCAGAAATGTTAGCGTGAGCATATTTAATAAATCATGTGCAAGAATTACAACCTTGCCTGTAATCCACCTAGACTCAGCCCCTGAACAGCCCACAGGCAAATGGCATAAAAGTCCTCGCTTTAACCCCTGAGGTAATTTCACAAAAATCATTTAAAACTTACCTACTTAATGGTTATTGATTTGATTGACCACGAAAGAAACAGTGTCTGGAAATGAATGTACAAGAAACGGGGCAGACGTTTGATAGCTTTGTGAGTGTCTAATAACTTAAGTTACGCCTGATTCTATCCAGCTAAATAAGATGTATAAAACCACTTTGCCAGTGTCAGTTGTAGTTAAAGCAACGGAAAGGCCTGTGTCTGATGCTAACAGAAGACTAAAGAATAAAGCTTGCTAGAGGTTTTTTGCCTGCTTCTTTATTGGAGAAATTTTGATAATATGTATAAATAAGAGGAGCTTTTTGGACCAATGAATGAAAAAGAATTAGCTTAATTTCGGAGGTCCCTTTTCTCCTCATTAATTATGTAGAGCATTCCGCCAGAACCGATATACTCATATCACCCCTCTCCTCAGGTCACTTCACTGGCTTCCGATCAGATACCGCATTCAATTCAAGCTTCTCCTTCTTACCTACAAATGCACTCAGTCTGCTGCCCCTCACTACCTCTCTACCCTCATCTCCCCTTACGTTCCCACCCGAAACCTCCGTTCACAGGATAAATCCCTCCTCTCAGTACCCTTCTCCACCACCGCCAACTCCAGGCTCCGCTCATTCTGCCTCGCCTCACCCTATGCTTGGAACAACCTTCCTGAGCCCTTACGCCAAGCCCCCTCCCTGCCCGTCTTCAAGTCTTTGCTTAAAGCCCACCTCTTCAATGCTGCGTTCGGCACCTAACCCTTACCGTTCAGTGAATCCAGACTGCCCCAATTTGACTGCCCCTTTCGGACTGACTGTTCACTTGTCTTTTAGATCGTAAGCTCCTTGAGCAGGGACTGTCCCTCTATGTTAAATTGTACAGCGCTGCGTAACCCTAGTAGCGCTTCAGAAATGTTAAGTAGTAGTAGTAGTAGTAGCATTGTGAGAAAGTACTGAGATGTTTTTTTTTGTGGTGTCTACATTAGTTTAAAGCGTACAGTTGGCGTAGACATATGAATACCTGTAGGAAAGGAGGGACAGGGAGATCTGATATGACACTTAAACACCTGACAGGTATTAATATACAAACAAATCTTCTCCAGAGACAGGAAAGCAGTAGAACTAGAGGACATGAAGTAAGGTTACAGGGTGGTAGACTTAGGAGTAACATCAGCAGAGGGTGGTGGATGCCTGGATTGCCCTTGGAAACAAAAAACAGTGGCAGAATTCAAAATTGTGTCGCTTTAACACAGAGGATCATTGTATAGAAAGAGGATTCATTCAAATCAAAACGTAAATGACCTCATACCACTTGACATGTCATGATGGGCAGGAATGAGGCTTAGGCAGCAACTCCAGTATTGGGCAGATCTCTGTGGTCTGAGTCCTGGAAAAGGCAGTGAGAGAGCAGGATTAAATCTGCGTATTTTATATCGCATTCATGTCATATGCTGTGTATCTCAGTGGGGGAGGGGAAGACATCTTAAGATTGAAATTAGCCAACAATATGTTTGGATTATTGATTTGTTGGTTTAACGTATTGATTAATGAATGTGACTATGCTGGGCTATAATAACAAGCCTTGTTAGCAGACCGAATCTACAATCATTTACTATTTTACTATGTCCTCATCTCTCAAGACTCTGATTATAAATTGGAGTTGGCTTCACATTTGGTTGCATGGAAGATGCTATTTACTGCTCCTCCTCCCCTCCCCCATCCTTCTACTTCCCAGCTTGAATAGGGTCTGACATCAACGTAGGAAATTCTGTCTTCCATTTTTATTTCTGTTAAGGTTATCAATAGAAATCAAACAAAATAAAACATGGAAAAGAAAATAAGATGATACCTTTTTTACTGGACATAACTTAATACATTTCTTGATTAGCTTTCGAAGGTTGCCCTTCTTCCTCAGATTGGAAATAAGCAAATGTGGTAGCAGATAGTATATATAAGAGAAACATCAAAGCATTACTTTGACAGTCTGACAGAGTGGGAGGGTGGGGGTATGCATGGGGACATCAAAGCATTTCATTGATATTTTAACAGAATGGGTATTGGTAGGTGAGAGGAGGGTAATAAACAGAGAAATACAGCTTTATGTTTTATAATGAGTTAGAAAACCCAGATCCTTATTAAGTCCTGTTTGTTGGGTGTCAAAATATTCAATCATTCTTATTTCAAAGGTCTTACGTTCCTGTATTGTTTTAAAATTACCTTTCAGTATTCTTACTGTGAAATTTGTGCATTTGTGGGAAAATGTGGGGTAGAAATGAACCATAAATAAATAAATAAATCACTGGTGCAGTGTTCTGGTCTAGTGAAGTGTTGGCCCACAGGGGTGGGGGCCTGACTGGCACCGGCTATTTTCATGTGATGTCTGTGTAGACACCCAACAAACAGGACTTAATAAGGATCTGGGTTTTCTAACTCATTATAAAACATAAAGCTGTATTTCTCTGTTTATTACCCTCCTCTCACCTACCAACACCCATTCTGTTAGAATATCAATGAAATGCTTTGATGTCCCCATGCATACCCCCACCCTCCCACTCTGTCAAAGTAACGCTTTGATGTTTCTCTTATATATACTATCTGCTACCTCATTTGCTTATTTCCGATCTGACGAAGAAGGGCAACCTTCGAAAGCTAATCAAGAAATGTATTAAGTTATGTCCAATAAAAAAGGTATCATCTTATTTTCTTTTCCATGTTTTATTTTGTTTGATTTCTATTGATTCTACATGGAATGTTGCTATTCCACTAGCAACATTCCATGTAGAGGTCGGCCCTTGCGGATCACCAATGTGGCCGCGCAGGCTTCTGCTTCTGTGAGTCTGACGTCCTGCACGTACGTGCAGGACGTCAGACTCACAGAAACAGAAGCCTGCGCAGCCTTCTACATGGAATGTTGCTAGTGGAATAGCAACATTCCATGTAGAATCTCCAATAGTAGCAACATTCCATGTAGAATCTCCAATGGTATCTATTTTACTGTCATAGTAATGCTTGAATGTTTTCACTTATATACACTGTCAGCTAGCACATTTGCTTATTTCCGATCTGAGGAAGAAGGGCAACCTTCGAAAGCTAATCAAGAAATGTATTAAGTTATGTCCAATAAAAAGGTATCATCTTATTTTCTTTTCCATGTTTTATTTTGTTTGATTTCTATAGATTCTACATGGAATGTTGCTAGTGGAATAGCAACATTCCATGTAGAAGTCGGCCCTTGTAGATCATCAACGTGGCCGCGCAGGCTTCTGCTTCTGTGAGTCTGACGTCCTGCACGTACGTGCAGGACGTCAGACTCACAGAAACAGAAGCCTGCGCAGCCTTCTACATGGAATGTTGCTAGTGGAATAGCAACATTCCATGTAGAATCTCCAATAGTAGCAACATTCCATGTAGAATCTCCAATGGTATCTATTTTACTGTCATAGTAATGCTTGAATGTTTTCACTTATATACACTGTCAGCTAGCACATTTGCTTATTTCCGATCTGAGGAAGAAGGGCAACCTTCGAAAGCTAATCAAGAAATGTATTAAGTTATGTCCAATAAAAAAGGTATCATCTTATTTTCTTTTCCATGTTTTATTTTGTTTGATTTCTATAGATTCTACATGGAATGTTGCTATTCCACTAGCAACATTCCATGTAGAAGTCGGCCCTTGTAGATCATCAACGTGGCCGCGCAGGCTTCTGCTTCTGTGAGTCTGACGTCCTGCACGTACGTGCAGGACGTCAGACTCACAGAAACAGAAGCCTGCGCAGCCTTCTACATGGAATGTTGCTAGTGGAATAGCAACATTCCATGTAGAATCTCCAATAGTAGCAACATTCCATGTAGAATCTCCAATGGTATCTATTTTATTGTCATAGTAATGCTTGAATGTTTTCACTTATATACACTGTCAACTAGCACATTTGCTTATTTCCGATCTGAGGAAGAAGGGCAACCTTCGAAAGCTAATCAAGAAATGTATTAAGTTATGTCCAATAAAAAAGGTATCATCTTATTTTCTTTTCCATGTTTTATTTTGTTTGATTTCTATAGATTCTACATGGAATGTTGCTATTCCACTAGCAACATTCCATGTAGAAGTCGGCCCTTGTAGATCATCAACGTGGCCGCGCAGGCTTCTGCTTCTGTGAGTCTGACGTCCTGCACGTACGTGCAGGACGTCAGACTCACAGAAACAGAAGCCTGCGCAGCCTTCTACATGGAATGTTGCTAGTGGAATAGCAACATTCCATGTAGAATCTCCAATAGTAGCAACATTCCATGTAGAATCTCCAATGGTATCTATTTTACTGTCATAGTAATGCTTGAATGTTTTCACTTATATACACTGTCAGCTAGCACATTTGCTTATTTCCGATCTGAGGAAGAAGGGCAACCTTCGAAAGCTAATCAAGAAATGTATTAAGTTATGTCCAATAAAAAAGGTATCATCTTATTTTCTTTTCCATGTTTTATTATGTTTGATTTCTATTGATAACCTTTAAGAGTGGACTAACACGGCTACCACACCTCTCTACTTATTTCTGTTAAGAAATATGGTTTTGCTATGCTGTGACTAGTGTTATCGTTTCTTCTTCTGAATGGCACAGAGAAAGAATTCCTGAAAGTTATTATAAAGGTTTGGGAAGATCCCTTAATAAAGTGTGAAATGGTGAGGGAGGCTTTTTTGTAACTGATTGGACACAGCTTCCATTTCCCTGTGGCAAGGGAACCCATCTGCATCTTTTAGTTGGGAAGATTTCTTCTCAAACACCTCAAACGCTATGCTTTATCTCCAAATCGAGTGAACTTATGTTTTCGGAGTGGATGAGTTCACTAGTTTCCCTTGTTGCACATACTTGAGCTATGGTTGTGGGCCAGAGACCTGGCATGATAGCACACTGGAATCAGCCCAAAAGACTCTGAGTATAGGCCATTCGCATTGGCACATACAAAAGAATCAGTTCACCTCCATATTCACGCTTAATCCACACTTGGTTCCTATCTAAAGATTGAGGAATGCTGCGAAACCTCCCTCAGTTGTCCTCATGTCTTTGGACCACCTGTTGCTTTGCTGTTACTCTGAAGTAGTGAGATTTTCGGAACATTGAAAGGGGGGCATCTGCTGACAGGCTGCCTGTATCACAAAGGAAAGTACAAAGCAAGGAAATCCTCTACGATGACGAATCAGAGCAGGCAAAAGTAGAGGCTGACCAAAGATGAATCACCACTGGAGATCTGAATCCAACAGTCATTAAACACGTGTAAAACAAAATCATTTACTTAGAGAACCCTCAAAAAGCAAATGACTCTTTGTGCGTATGCAGCTGAAGGACAAGGCTGGGGGATGTGCATCAGCTTCAGTCCTCTGCTTATGTGCTTTTCTTTATTTCCTGTATATTTTTCTGAGTGCTTTAGCCACGGAATGGCCTTTTTGAAAACTGCCCCATCTTTTATGGACATCATACCACTGGATGTTCCTGGGGGCTGGGTTTGCAAATGAATAGTACTTTATTTATTTTTTATAAATATTTCAACAAACCAATCAAACATAAACTCATACGGGAAAAGCTGGTTCTGCAGATATACAATCAAGAAGGAAAAAGAAGAGCAAGTCACAAAATTAAGTAACAATTGCACAGAGCTGAAGATGGAATCGAATCACTATTTAATGAGAATTTTCATTCGCTACCACCAGCAACAAGCCAGAGCCCAGAGGGAATGGCAGGCTCTTGGAAGCCAGAAAATTAGTCAAATCTACTGAACTGACATTTCAACTAAACCCCCAGTTGTAATAGCCCTGGTCTCAGTAGGATACATTACTTTCTTTTGTGAAACTTCTGCAAAAATATTAATCTTGAACATCAGAAACAGCTTATCACAATGCCTAAAATACAGCGTTAAGTATCCGATCTTTGTCAGATGAGAAAGCAAAAGTCACACTTTCAGAATCAAAACATTCAAGAATTGCATTGATGTTTCCTAATAAAGACTGAATTTTCAGACACCTCCCTTGGTTATTGCGAAGGCCAGACTATCCTACTCCTTTTCGCTGTTACTAGTTTGACGTAGGGATTATTGGTTCCTCCTCCTTTTGTGGTAGTTCCATGTTGTTCATTTGTATCGATACCATCTCCCAGACTTTGAGGCTTTTTTTTTAACCACCTGGAATATAATAAATCTAGTAATAAGTGGAACCAGTTTTGAAGAGATACCTAAGACCAGTGCTTTTTTTGTGCCGGTACGCACCAGTACAACGTACCGGCACCTTTTCCCTGAGGTCCGGCTCACTTGCTTCTCCCGTTCCTGCTCACACTCTCCAAAATCTTTTGATTACCCGGTCGCAATTCTCCTCTCTCCCCTGCCCTCCCCTCTCCAAGTCGCGGTGAACCTGAAGTGAAGGCAGCAGTGCTGGACAGTGAAGGCAGCAGGAGAATCGCTGGACTTGGGAGGGGAGGGCAGGGGAGAGAAGAGACATGCTGGACATGGATACAGGGAAGAGGAGAGGAGAAATGCTGGACAGGGATACAGGGGAGGGAAGAGAGAGGAGAAATGCTGGACAGGGATACAATATGTCCAATTTAAGAATTTACATCTGCTGTCTTATTTTGCACTGGGTATACTGGAGCTGTAACAGCTTACAGAAATTATCTCTATATATAAAAGGCACCACCAACGTTCTATGAAGCCTCCAGCCGGAAGTGTGAAGGGGGAGAGATAACCGGTTTCCCCATGAGTGTCTGCCCCGCCCTCGCTCTCTCTGTAACACAAACAGTGAAGGAAAAAACACAGCAAAGCATGAAATCAAATCGCTCTCTCTGTAACAGTGAAGGTCTCAGAGGGGGGAGGGGAGAGAGGGCAGAGGCCAGGGACACACACACTCCCACATGCACACAGAAGAAAACCTTGCTAGCCCCCGTTTCATTTGCATCAGAAACGGGGCTTTTTTACTAGTTTATAATGAAAACAAATCACGTTATTTTTTTCTCCTAGACTAGTATAATATTTTCAAGGATGTCTGTTTATATGCGCCATGGCTGGTATAAGGGGTGTGGCTAATATGGATGTGGCAATAAAAGGGGTGGAGCCATATGTGGTGACCCCGCCCATAATGAGTACCGGCACCTTTTTTTCTACAAAAGCACTGCCTAAGACCTTGGTTACAAATTTTTTCTACGTATCTCGAGGTGCTGTTAGTGGTACCTTTAAGGGCTCCTTTTACAAAGCCACAGTAGCGATTCCGGCGCGGCAAATGCGACAAAGCCCATTCAGTTCTTAGTGCAGCTTTGTAAAAGGAGCCCTAAGAAAATTCAAAAATTTTAACAGCTTGACAAACTATCTAGTTTCAGTCGTAAATTGCTAACATCCTTAATCATAGAAACGTAGCATCTGAATGTTTTTAAGTTCTTTTTTAGAAATTATTTGAATCAAATCAGAAGCATTCTTATCCACCATTTCTTCCTCCCAGCCAGCCTTCTGGACTAACCCATTCACTTGCGCTATCTTAGCCTTCTTCAGCTCCAGAACAGCTTTCTAAATGGCATCAAGCGTGATCACAGCTGAGCGTTGAATCAAAAACTGTAATTATAACAGACCATCAGTTCCAGAACTCACAGCCGCTGTCTCCAAGCTTTGATTCTATTCATACTAAGCCTTTTATCGTGGTAGGTCAAACATCATGGAACAGTCTTCCTCTCTCTCTCTGGCTAGAGCCATCTCACCCAATCTTTCTGCTCTTAAAACTTTCCTCTTTCAAGACGCCTTTGGGTCTTAGAAATACTACCATCCTATGCTGCCAGGGATCAATGATTGCCGCTTGGGAGAATACCTGCATCTTTTCTCTGTCCTGTACTATTTCTCGATTACTGCACTATGTACAATGGACTTCCCCTCTGTACTGTACGTTTCTTTAACTCTATTTCAGTAGATTTTCTTTTTAATTTGTTTTTAACAATTGTAAACAGCTCGGAAAGTTAAGTCTCTAGGGTGGTATTTCAGAGTTTTAATAAACCTGAAACCTGAAGGCCACCTACCTAGCCTCTGATATTTCCTCTTCTGCCCAAGGCGGTATCCCCTTCACCCGAGCTAGTTTACCTGCAGCTGTCTCACACAAAACTCCTTCCACTCAGCTCCCGTTCCTCCACCAGCACTCCAGCAACTTCGGCAGGGGTCCAGTCGGAAGAGGCAGCAAAGAAGCTTGTCAATGGCAGCCATCCATTATTAAATTGGACTTGGGGAAAATCCACAATTTCTGGGATAAGCAGTATAGAATGTTTTGTACGTTTTGGGGATCTTGCCAGGTATTTGTGACCTGGATTGGCCACTGTTGGAAACAAGATGCTGGGCTTGATGGACCTTTGGTCTGTCCCAGTATGGCAACACTTATGTACTTATCTCAGGGGCATTCTCATTTCTGCTCAAAGATGTTCTACACCCACCTCCCACCGCATCTCAAGCAAACTTGACAAAGATTCCTTCAAGTCTGCTGCTCGTTGCACTGAAGAATCCATCGGGCTCAACACTGGTACAGACCAAGTCTTGTAAGAATAGATCTGGGTTTTCCCCTTGTGTTTGCCCATAATAAAGGAAAAGACAGAAAATGCCCAGTGTACGGCGGTGGCCAAAAACCAAACAGGATGCTAGAGCTTGTTAGGGAAGGGATGGAAAATAAGACAAAGAATATTATAATGCCTCTGTGTTGCTCCATGGTGTGGCCTCACCTGGAGTATTGCGTGCAATTCTAGTCACCGTATCTCAAAAAAGATATAGCAGCATTAGAAAAGGTTCAAAGAAGAGTGACCAAAATGATTAAGGAGATGGAACTCCTCCTCTCATGAGGAAAGGCTTAAGAGGTTAGGGCTCTTCATCTTGGAAAAGAGACAGCTGAGGCGAGATACGATTGAGGTGTACAAAATCCTGAGTGTTGTAGGATGGGTAAAAGTGAGTCGATGTTTTACTCTTTCAAAAAGCACAAAGACTAGGGGACACTCAATGAACTTACTTGGAAATGCTTTTAAAATAAAAGGAGAAAGTATTTTTTCACTTATTGCCAAAGGATGTGGTAACAGTGATTAGTGTATCTGGGTTTAAAAAAGGTTTGGACAAGTTCCTGGAGGAAAAGTCCATAGTCTATTATTGAGATGGACATGAGGGAAACCACTTTTTGCCCTGGGATTGGTAGCATGGAATGTTGGTACTATTTGGGTTTCTGCCAGGTACTTGTGACCTGGATTGGCCACTGTTGGAAACAGGATACTGGGCTAGATGGACCATTGGTCTGACCCAGTACGGCTATTCTTATGCTTTTATGAATGTGCCTCACAGCTCCCAAGCCGTCTTGACTCCACCCCCTACATAGTCCTTTTAAATGTTCCATAAGAAAAAGCAGCCAGAAAAGGAGATGCAGATGTATGAAGGTGCTTGACTTTAAGCCGTTTTCAAAGTGAAAGTGTGCATGTATTGCATCAATGAGGGTAACACTTTGACTTCCATTTTAAAAATTTGGGCAGAATTTGCAAGTAAAAATTGCCCACAGATTTTGCAGCAATATGAGCAGTCTGAAAATTACCCTGAAGCATAAGACTTAGGGCTAGTTCAGTGGCAGGATCTGGGGTTCATTCCAAGCTCGGGTCGATCATCGCCTGGGCCAACTGTACGGAGAAGGAAGTCGTCATAATGATCACACAATGGTGACACCTAGTGACCAAATTTAGAGTGCCTGCCTGCTGGGTTTCAGAGGGAACCGTGGTCAGTGGCTCTGTGCAGGGCTTGATGTGAGATTAGATTGAACTAGAAGCCCAGAGGAAGAGAAGGAGAAAAGCGGGCCACAAAATGCAATAACCCCCCACACTCCTAAGAGTTAACTGAGGTAGTCTCACTTCACTTGGCACCGCCAGCGGCATATGTAAGGGAAATGTTTTTGGCTCCTGTATGATTATGTCCATTTAGTTTTAGTTAACTATTTCCTCTTTTAGGAGATCCATTAGAATCAAAATATAGTTTCTTCCTAAAAATCTTTGAAAAAATGCCAAGGTTATCTAAGTTCGGAAAGGCCTTATTATAAACTGGAACTACAGACTGTGGGAACTGACATAAGAGCATAAGAATACTGGGTCAGACCAAAGGTCCATCTAGTCCAGTATCTATTGCCCCCCCCCCCCCCCCCCCCCAGGTCTACCTTAATACCTCCAGGAAATTGTCCAAACCTTTTATAAACCTGGAAGAGAGGTCTTGGGGAGCAGAGCCCAGCCCTGCACATTTCATTTCTCTCCATCCCAGCATTCAGCAGACAATTTTAAAAATCCTTGTGGGAAGGTGAGCAAATAAAACACATCTTATTCTAGCTGGTTAAGCAGCTTTCCTACCTTGTTTAGAAAGGGAAAAAATATCTTTAGAAATGTGAGGTGAATGTACAAGATAAACCACAGTGACAAGTCTTTTGCTGTTTTGGGTTTTACAAATTCCTACACAGAATAAACTAAAAATAATTAGAAACAGCCTCTGTGCCAGTGTCTGCTACACAATCATTTCACAAGCATGCAAAAGCAATGCTATTTTTAAAAAAGAAAGGTAACCAATATATTGTTGATTCAGCACGGTGTACTTTAATAAGTACTTTAGGAGTTGTGTAAATTACATGTGCTGCTTTCTTGGGGAGAAGGGGGAAGGGAAGTTAGTGCTGGCAGTCTTGCTGGGAGTGAACTTACCTGACATCCCCTGTAGTCAGTCGGGATGGGTCTCACTCACACTATTTCCTATGGCTCCCGCTTTTGCTTGCTGACCACTGACTCGCTCATGTAGTGCATACACAAAATGGCACATCTTCACGGTACACTATTTAATTGAGTGGTGGGCAGTGAGCCAGATAATGTCATTCTTGGAGTGCAGGGAGCAGGGGTAGTCATAGGCCAGCGTCAAGAAGGGAGAGGTGGTCCATTGGAATTGCATCGGGAGAAGGTGCAGCCGGCAGCAGAAATGAAGGGAACACGGTAAAATTTAAAGTCATTTTTGTTTACTGCGGAGACAAGGTTATTTTTACTGTTCCCGCGGGGCAGTAACGACTTTAATTTCTGCATCCATGGTAATTATTATTTACATTTTGCCATTACCGCAGGTAACCGCGTGTCCCCATCCCCATGTCATTCTCTTAAGGAAAATACCTGGTGTACGTGAATGTAATTCACTTTGAGCTACTCCTGAAAAAGGTATGAGCTAAATCCAAATTTATTCATGCCTTCAGGTACTTTGCCATTTTGTCAAAATTGGCATTTTTGATTTTGAGAACATTGATCTTGGTGTTTTTGGTCTCTGCCTTAGCTTCTATATCAACCACCCAAACGTTGAACACACAGAACCTGAGCTGGACCATCCAACCTAATTTCATTCATATGTTCAGCACCGCTAACTCTGTAACTTGCACCACTGAGTTTTTTTTTACTTACCAGCAATTGCACTGGTAATTCTGTTTAAGGTTAGGCCTTCAGTTTCACAGGCCTAATTTTAAATACGTAATTCATTCATTTAGAGGGGCAGGTATTATGTTAGCATGGAGCTTTTGTGTAGGGATCTGTAGTAACCTAGTTTATTCAGTTTTTCCAGTAGGTGTATTGATTTTCTGAGGCAGTTGTGGCCCCATGAACTTTAAGTGTGCCCCCACCCCAGATCACAGTCTCCCTCCGCCTCTTTCTCAGACTTGATTTCCACTACAGTTATTCTGTTTAACAGCTGTACCATGTAGCTCTTGGTGAGTTTGAGCTAAGTGCCTACTGTATTCTCACAAGACTGAGAGAGCACCATGTAGTTCAGACTTACTGTGTGATGCTGGAAGAAAACAGAAGGAGGCAGCACCACAAACAAACCTCCAGAGAAAGTATAGGGGCAGATTAAAAACTGGAGAAGGAGGGAGCCATTTTGAAGGGGGTGGTAGAGGTTGACAGGGTGTCTGCCATTTTGTTTGGTGATGGTCTTGGCTCTCACTATGGATTTTTTTGACAAACTTGCCCTCGCTTGAAAAATAGTGAAGATCTTTGTTCTAGGGCCCATTGCAATATTTATGGTGCTGCTCTTTTCTGAGTAGGCTTATTGTTGTTTGACTTTTATAGGTTTTTTTGTATTATTTTGTAATATGCCTGGTATGGGAGAGGGTTTATGTTGCTGTTACTGAGATGAAACCAGAGTCTTTATTCTTTTTTTTTTTTTGAATGGTGAGTTTTATGGAGCAATGTCCTGGTTCTGCTACACGCCTGTTGTTGGGCAAGGGGGACTTCTGTGGATGTATAATATATATGGAAAAATTAGGTCTTACCTGATAATTTTCTTTCCATTAATCCTTCCCACTATTCCAGAACCTGTGGGATAGTTGTGTCCATCAACCAGCAGGTGGAGATAGAGAACCGAAAACTGAGCTGAGACATCTCTCTCTTGGCATCTAGACCAGTTCCTCAGTATTTATGTACACAAGCAGTAAAGATAAACTCAGAATAAACACAACAACCTTAACAATTCGCTAACCTAACACTAACCAGACGAGCAAATATGTGGACCTTTCTCATCTCTGGACAACCCTTCCTTTCCAAGATACTTGAACGCGCCATTCACAGCCGTTGCCTTGATTTTCTCTCCTCTCATGCCATCCTCGATCCACTTCAATCTGGCTTTCGCCCCCTGCACTCGACAGAAACGTCACTATCTAAAGTCTGCAATGACCTGTGCCTTGCCAAATCCAAAGGTCACTACTCCATCCTCATCCTCCTCAACCTATCCGCCGCTTTTGACACTGTCAATCACAATTTACTTCTTGCCACACTGTCCTCATTTGGGTTCCAGGGCTCTGTCCTCTCCTGGTTCTCCTCTTATCTCTCCCACCGTACCTTCATTCTCATGGATCTTCCTCCACCCCCATCCCGCTCTCTGTTGGAGTTCCTCAGGGATCTGTCCTTGGACCCCTTCTCTTCTCAATCTACACCTCTTCCCTGGGCTCCCTGATCTCATCTCATGGTTTCCAATATCATCTTTATGCTGATGACACCCAGCTTTATCTTTCCACACCAGACATCACTGCGGAGACCCAGGCCAAAGTATCGGCCTGCTTATCCGACATTGCTGCCTGGATGTCCAACCGCCACCTGAAACTGAACATGGCCAAGACCGAGCTTATTGTCTTCCCTCCCAAACCTACTTCTCCTCTCCCTCCACTCTCCATCTCAGTTGATAACACCCTCATCATCCCTGTCTCATCTGCCCGCAACCTCGGAGTCATCTTCGACTCCTCCCTCTCCTTCACTGCGCATATCCAGCAGATAGCCAAGACCTGTCGCTTCTTCCTCTATAACATTAACAAAATTTGCCCTTTCCTCTCTGAGCACACCACCCGAACTCTCATCCACTCTCTCATTACCTCTCGCCTTGACTACTGCAACCTACTCCTCACTGGCCTTCCACTTAGCCATCTATCCCCCCTTCAGTCCGTTCAGAACTCTGCTGCACGTCTTATCTTCCGCCTGGACCGATATACTCATATCACCCCTCTCCTCAAGTCACTTCACTGGCTTCCGATCAGGTACCGCATACAGTTCAAGCTTCTTCTACTAACCTACAAATGCACTCGATCTGCAGCCCCTCCTTACCTCTCTACCCTCATCTCCCCTTACGTTCCTACCCATAACCTCCGCTCTCAAGACAAATCCCTCCTTTCAGTACCCTTCTCCACCACCGCCAACTCCAGGCTCCGCCCTTTCTGCCTCGCCTCACCCCATGCTTGGAATAAACTCCCTGAGCCCATACGCCAGGACCCTCCCTGCCCATCTTCAAATCCTTACTCAAAGCCCACCTCTTCAATGTCGCCTTCGGCACCTAACCATTTTACCTCTATTCAGGAAATCTAGACTGCCCCAACTTGACATTTCGTCCTTTAGATTGTAAGCTCCTTTGAGCAGGGACTGGCCTTCTTTGTTAAACTGTACAGTGCTGCGTAACCCTAGTAGTGCTCTAGAAATGTTAAGTAGTAATAGTAGTAGTCATAACGCGGTATTACGTGAATGTTATTTTAGAACTTTGCATAGAGCCTACTTTACATTAATACAACTCTATAAAGTAGGGTGTTTAAATACTGATGCTTGTCAAAAATGTACTGTTTGAAGCATTAGGTACTTTCATATTTTCTGGAGTTGTTCAATAATTCAGTCCTTCTTGAGAGAAGTTTGTGCCTATATGTCCCAGTTGATTGGGCAAAGGGTCCCTTGTTCTCCCAAAGAGTTTTACTATTGGACCTTCCTGATTCTTAGCATATAAAGGAGAAAGGGCCTAAGATCTTGGTTAGGAAACTGGAACTTCTTGGCAGGAAAAGCTTTTTGCAGGTTTGGACGTCTGCAGATCCATCATCATTCAGGAAGTGGAGAGCGCAAATACATCAACTGGTGGAGTGGGAAGCACTGGACGTACGCCTTACCTACAAGCAGAAAAAGCAGTTCCTGATGATGTGGAACTCATATCTTCAGTCACTGCCCCAGAGGGCCCATAATCTAATTCTCAATACCCTAGGATGTGAGCTTGAAAGAATCTTGGTGGCAGGAGGCGTGCCTGGTTCGACCGAGTATTGTTAATCTGGGGTGATTGGGGTTGGGAGGGGTTTAGGTGTGGAATGATGTTCAGAAGGGGTGGCTAGATTATAAGAGTCAAGACCTCCACTCCTGGAGTTTAGTGATGAAAAGTTGGGATTTGGGTGAGACTGTAAAATGGTGGAGAGATAGGGAGGTGGAATTTCCAGGTTATAACCTTGAATGTTGTGCAGTTTGATCTGCTGTTGATTATGTAATAATTGTTATGTTTTGTATTTTGGAAAAACACAATAAAACATTTCTACATAAAAAGAGGACATAAGCAAATTTAATTTGATCTGGAGCAGGAATGATAATTGGAGAAGTCTGAGTCCTTCCCCCTCCTTTTCCCTCCCATCTTCACCACTGTTTTCTTCATTTCCCTGAAAGGGGTGTAAGTAATTGGATGGAAGTTGCTTCCTCATCTCAAGACATCGGAAGAACTCTGCAGCATTTGTTCCAGGCTACACTAGTGGTTAGTGGAAACAGATGGGAGTATGCACTCATACCGAGAGAAGGGATGATTTCCTTCCTTTGGCTAGCCCCAAAGGATCTTGGGTTAGAGGCTGAGTGTTCAGGCCGACAGTAGCGTTTCTTCCAGAATGTAGGTCAAAGCATTGATCTCTCAGAGTAACATTGTAGATGAGATCTTCCATCAGCATCGCAAATAGCAGAGGGCGTCTTTTCATGCAATTGGCCATGGAAAGCTTGGGTTACAGCTGCCTTCCTTTGTCAGTGGTAACAGTGGAATTAAGGCCACAACCACAAATTCACATAGTAGTGTGGACCAAACCTTTTTTAAACCCAGATGTGAGTAGTGGAGTGCCTCAAGGATCGGTGCTGGGGCCGATTCTGTTCAATATATTTGTGAGTGACATTGCCGAAGGGTTAGAAGGTAAAGTTTGCCTATTTGCGGATGATACTACAATCTGTAACAGAGTGGACACCCCGGAGGGAGTGGAAAACATGAAAAAGGGCCTATGGAAGCTAGAAGAATGGTCTACGATTTGGCAATTAAAATTCAATGCGAAGAAATGCAAAGTGATGCACTTAGGGAATAGAAATCTACGGGAGACGTATGTGTTAGGCGGTGAGAGTCTGATAGGTACGGACGGGGAGAGGGATCTTGGGGTGATAGTATCTGAGGATTTGAAGGCGAAGAAACAGTGTGACAAGGTGGTGGCCGTAGCTAGAAGGTTGTTAGGCTGTATAGAGAGAGGTGTGACCAGCAGAAGAAAGGGAGTGTTGATGCTGTATAAGTCGTTGGTGAGGCCCTACCTGGAGTATTGTGTTCATTTTTGGAGGCCGTATTGAATTGAAGCGGTGCAAAGAAAAGCTACGAGAATGGTATGGGATTTGCGATACAAGACGTATGAGGAGAGACTTGCTGACCTGAATATGTATACTCTGGAGGAAAGGAGAAACAGGAGTGATATGATACAGACATTCAAATATTTGAAAGGTATTAATCCGCAAATGAACCTTTTCCGGAGATGCGAAGGCGGTAGAACAAGAGGACATGAAATGAGATTGAAGGGGGGCAGACTCAAGAAAAATGTCAGGAAGTATTTTTTCACGGAGAGAGTGGTGGATGCTTGGAATGCCCTCCCGCGGGAGGTGGTGGAGATGAAAACGTTAACGGAATTCAAATATGCATGGGATAAACATAAAGGAATCCTGTTCAGAAGGAATGGATCCTCAGGAGCTTAGCTGAGATTGGGTGGCAAAGCCAGTAGTGGGAGGCAGGGATAGTGCTGGGCAGACTTATACGGTCTGTACCAGAACCAGTGGTGGGAGGCGGGACTGGTGTTGGGGGAGCGGGGATGGTGCTGGGCAGACTTATACTGTCTGTGCCCTGAAAAAGACAGGTACAAATCAAGGTAAGGTATACACAAAAAGTGGCACATATGAGTTTATCTTGTTGGGCAGACTGGATGGACCGTGCCGTCATCTACTATGTTACTATTAAAGCTGCAGGTCGCGTCCCTGTTCCATTCATAGATAGGAGAAACAAAAACAACACTAGTCTGTAATGCAACCAAGTCATTAAGCACATAAGCACCGCCACGCTGGGAAAAGACCAAAGGTCCATCAAGCCCAGCACTCTGTCTCCGACAGCGGCCAATCCAGGCCCCAAGAACCTGGCAAAAACCCAAAATTTAATAGCGATCAGTGGACCTTTCCTTCAGGAATCTGTCCAGACCCCCTTTAAACTCATCAAGGCCAGCTGCCGTCACTACCTTCTCCGGCAGTGAGTTCCAGAGTCTAACTATGCGCTCAGTAAAGAAAAACTTTCTCCGATTTGTTTTAAACCTACCACATTGAGTGGCTTCCTCCTGCAGGGCCACTGTCCACCCTACTGTCTGTCAGCACAGCAGCTCACTTTACGTGTCCCTTGTCTTGTTCCTCAAGTACTCAAGTCCAAATACAAAAGTTGAAAGGTTCCAGGTGAAGCTGGGCCTACCTGACTATAACAGTGGCAGTCGCCTGCTTCCTTCTAGGCCCCCTTGGCTGCGTTCCTAGCTTTTATACTTCCTAGTTCCTGCTCTTCTGGCTCGACCCCTCTCATGTCACTTCCCCCTTGGTTGGGACTATGGATCCTAAGGTGGTTCTGGTACTGTGAGGGGGTATCCTTAAGGGAAATGGCAGCAGCCTATAGGCTCCCTCATATGGGTGAAGCATGCAGGACTTTGCTTTGTTTTCTTTCTCTCCTTCTGCTGGTCGATGGGCATGTCTAAAGGAAAGAAACATTGCGTCTATTGGTAAGAAATTTAGCAGGTAAAACCTTAGGCACCCTGCTAGCACTTCCATAGGTAAGTGCATCCATAACTGATAAATAAATACACTTTTGCCAAATAATTTCTCACTTTTTAATTCTTCATTGGCTGAATTTGTGAGGGAGCTTCCCACGCTAGTGTTGGCTTAGCCTTTGCTTTTCAAGATGGAAGTAATCCTTCAGCCTTCACAAAAGTCATACTAGCTTGTGTGAGTCACCAAAACACAAAACATTCGCACATACATACATAGTAGATGACGACAGAGAAAGACCTGCACAGTCCATCCAGTCTGCCCAACAAGATAACTCATATGTGCTACTTTTTGTGTATACCTGACCTAGATTAGTATCTGACATTTTCACGGCACAGACCGTAGAAGTCTGCCCAGTACTAACCCCGCCTCTCAACCACCAGCCCCGCCCCCCACCACCGGCTCTGCCACCCAATCTCCACTAAGCTTCTAAGGATCCCTTCCTTCTGAACAGGATTCCTTTATGTTTATCCCACGCATTTTTGAATTCCATTACCGTTTTCATCTCCACCACCTCGCACGGGAGGGCATTCCATGTATCCACCATTCTCTCCGTGAAAAATATTTCCTGACATTTTTCTTGAGTCTGCCCCCCTTCAACCTCATTTCATGTCCTCTATTTCTACCACCTTCCTATCTCCGGAAAAGGTTCGTTTGCGGATACAGGTCCATATCATTACATGGAGAGATTAGCAGTATTCACCAGCTGAAGCCTGCTGTGCATTCCAACAGTAAGGTTCTACTTACAGCTGGCTATTGGGTCTGACTGTGTAATTTAGACCCATAAATGGTCATTTTAGTTGACCAATTCCAGCTCATATTCTGCTTTTGTAGGGCTATAGCTTGATACAAGAGCTTACTTCTGAAAGTGCCAGTGAATCACAAACCCACTGGAGCCTTCCCCTGGAGGTATTTATGAAAGATGTATCGTCTTTCAGATTTTTTTTATTCTTTACACAGTACAAGGAGGTGATTGATTGTCAAGCTACATGTATCATCCCTGAGCCTTTCAGAGCTTACCGGTTTCAGTAATCCAGAAATATTGATTCCTCAAGACTTAAACTTTGACCATTCAGAAAGCCTCCAAGCCTCTCACCTCTCACCCCTTAGCTTGAAGTTAAAAGGTTGCAGCATCTGGCAGATGTTTCTGCTTGCAGACAACTGGAGAGAGTTCAAGAGTCAATAGCCTGAAGATTCCTAAATGTATAGGTGGAGATTGGACGGGGCGGGGGGGGGGGGGGAGGGTGTTTAAGTGTGAAGGTTAACAAATGATGGGCAGAGAGAGGAAGAACTGAGGTGCAGAAACTGGAGAGTAAGCAGTTGGAAAAGAAGACAAGATCAAGACAGTGGCCATTCTGGTGAGTAGGTAGTAGAGCGCAGCTGAAGATTGATGGAGGTTAAAGCAAGAAACTAAGAGACATAAGAGTCAAAGATGTCTCTTAGTTTCTTGCTTTAACCTCCTTCAGTCTTCAGCTGCGCTCTACTACCTACTCACCAGAATGGCCACTGTCTTGATCTTGTCTTCTTTTCCAACTGCTCACTCTGTCAAGGATGTCTTGGACGATCCCTCTCCATTCTGTCTTAGGGTCAGGGCTGTGAAAAGAGTCTGATGGGAAGCTTCTCAGCATTAATGTTTACAGCTTTCAACTGGTATAGAAGAGATACATGTAATGGACCTTGTTTAGAGATGGGAGCCTCTGTGAGTTCAGCATTATGAAGGAGGCTTTATATCCCCTTGAAGGTCCATTCCTACAACCTTTTTTTCCATGGAGGAGATTGGTGAGTGCATTAACTCCATCTTTTGCAGAAAGCAGAGTTCTGTTCTGGCTTGGAATGTCTAGGGAAGTGGTCAGAAAAGCTTCCTTGCTACTCTTTCAGATGAAATACTTTTCTCTAGAGAGGAAAGCGTGCAAGATTCCTGCTTAAGGTGCTCTTCTATACTTGGAGCCTGAGCTTAGTCCTGAGGGCTGTGGCCTTTCTTCTTTTCAAGCCTTGTAAAAACATGACGGCTGATAAGGGCCATATGGCCCATCCAGTCTTCCCATCCTCAGTAACCACTAATTCCTCCCTTTCCTAAGAGATCCCGCATGTCTGTCCCACGTCTTCTTAAACTCGGACACAGTCTTCGTCTCCACGACCTCCACCGGGAGGCCGTTCCAAGCATCCACCACCCTTTTCATGAAATACTATACCTAACTTGTCATATCTAACAGATTAAATCATCTTTTATATTGTAACAAAGTACCTCTAGGTGCTGCCAAGGATAGAACAATCTCCTCCAGCCACGTCGATCTCCGCATAGCTGATCCTCAGACAATTCTGCTCCCATAACAAAAGCAGACCTTAAAGAGTGTGCATTCAAACTTAAAAGTGAATTTCAAGTGTTCTGAAGCAAGATCAAAGAGGTGGTCCGAGAGATTCTTTTTAAAAATGGCAGAACTGGTAGGCCAAATAGAGGAGACGGAGAAGTACATAGGTGAACAAGAGGATGTGGCTACAGAGCTCCATACCACGGTGACCAATATGCAGAAAGATCATGGGGACCTTCTGAGCAGAGTGGAAGACCTGAAGAACAGGTCCAAGAGGCAAAATATGTAATTTGGGGTATCCCAGATCTGGAGGATTATCGGGACGCTTACCAGGTGGTTCAAAAGTTATATAGGATGATGACTGATGTGAATGGTTTGGGGTGTGTAGAGCTCGCCAAAGTGGTTCCTGTGGACAGAGTTCACAGAGCACTGGGGCCCAAAAGAGGAGACTTACCCAAAGATATTGTGGTTCGCTTTCACAATTTCAAGGACAAGGAGACCTTCCTCAGAAAAGCTAAAAAGAAGGGCCAGCTTACATGGCAAAATCACAAAGTGGAGATATTCCAGGACTTGTCCGCTGTCACACTGCAGCGGTGCAGAGCATTCAGGAAGTGCTGACTGTACTGAGACAACATAGCTTCCAGTATAAATGACTTTTCCAATTTGGCCTATTGGTTACTATACATGGGGCTAGCACCTGTATTACCACGATGGAAGAAGCGAAACTGCTGCTGCAAAAGGAAGGCATAGCGTTTCTACAGGTGAATTTGGCGCAGTCAGCAGTGACCCAGAAGTTGACCCAGTATCGATGGCAAAGTTTCAAAGTGGAGACAACCTACAGAATGCTGAGAACTATCTGTTAATCTCCATATCCAGGGAGATGGTGGTACTTGAGGGCTGCAGGAGTGCTACTCTTTGGACCGTTGCTAAGACATCAGGGGATAGTGCTTTATTTTTTTACCTTTAAGTAGTGGGTTTAGAGACAGAGATACGGTTGGTGTGACAAAACAGGGGACTCCCATGCTTAGTGATTTGCATTGCTGCCCTTTGATACTTTTTCCCTTCAGGGTATTTCCCTTGGTTGGCCAGCAGGTGGTGTTTGATCTTCATTATAGCTGTAACAGAGGTCTGTTTTCTCTTTAGCTACATTCCCTAAAAGAGAAAAGTAACCTGCAGTGTCATTGGTCAAACAACCTTAGTGATAATGCTCTGTGCCCTGATTGGCCCTGAAGCCAAAGACCTTGCCCAGAATGTGCTACTCAAGGTTGCCAGGTGGGCGGTTTTCCTGCCCAATTGGTCGGTTTTCCGTGACCCGCTGTGGGAAATTTTTGTCCGCTGCGGGTCGCGGTTTTTTGGGCTATTTTTGGGGTTTTTGTGCGTTTTTTCGGGCCACGGGGGGCAGGGCTAATGATGTTTTGGGCGGGGTTGATGACGGAGTAAGCGGGGTTGATGACAGAGGAGGCGGGGTTGATGATGGCAGGGGTGGAGCTGATGATGGCAGGGGTGGAGCTGATGACAGGGGGTGGAGCTGATGATGGTGGGGGCAGGGTTGATTACGGCGGGGGTGGAGTTGATGACGGCGGGAGCGGGGTTGGCAGGGGCGGGGTGTGAACTTTTTGGGCGGGTTTTGGGGACGGGTAATTGGCAACACTGGTGCTACTCCTCAGTCTCAGCTGGGAGTGTGGAGGGAGCAGACCTCTGCAATGAGGCCCTGTTCAATTCTGTGAGCATTCCTCAGCGACCCTCCAGACCGGTCAAGACGCGTGGGTTATGTCCTCCTACCAGCAGAGGGAGACTGAGAAAACACTAAGCTTTTGAAGCCTGTATATATAACCTGTGCAGAACCTCCACTAGCCAGTATTTTCTCAGTCTCAGCAGAGGTAGCAGTTGACAGCCTGTGCAGTCTCCAATAATCTGGTGAGGTAGTTTGTCATTGGGTCGTAGGATTTTTTCCTTCCAAACTTTATTCTGTTGCAGTACCCTGTACGTGTGTGTAAAAAAAAAAAAAAAAAGTGCTTTGGGGCCCTGGGTCTGGTGGGGCCCAGTTTTTCCCCCTGGGGTGTTACACCTATGTTTGGGTCCCTCCCCCTGTGCTGCTCTCTATTTCTGTTGGCTTGGCAGCTTTGTGCCTCGGCTGCTTTCTCAGTATTGTAGCCTTGAGTGCCTTACAATTTCCAGATGCCAGAGTTAGAGTACGATGCCTTTAAGGTCAGTTATTCTATGTCATTTTGCTTGCCAGCTTTGTGCCTCGGCTGCTTTCTCAGTATTGTAGCCTTGAGTGCCTTACAATTTCCAGATGCCAGAATTAGAGTACTGTGCCTTTAAGGGCATTTATTTCTTTATTTTCAGCGGACCGAACGGGGGTTTTGATTCCTTGCTGGAACGAGAGAGCAGCGCTTTCTCCAGTGCTTTTGCAGTGTGAGTGAGTTTTTGGTTTGGCGCGTTTGCGGAACAGCTTTTCCCTTCCCTCGTGGTTTATGGCGGACCAGCTCCTCCGATGTCGCGCGTGCTCGTGGCGAGGGGTAGAGGCGCCGGGCGCTCAGTGTAGCTTTGCGGTGCACCTATAAAGGTGGCTGCGGCACCCCCCGACTTGACCGCGGAGGGATCGATGGTGTCGGGAGTCTCCGGGTCAGCGGGAGCGTAGGCAGGGCCGCTGTCAGCGGGAACAGCCGCCATCTTGAGTCTGACGCGGCCCATGGAGCCGGCTGGTTTTGGGCCTGCGGCCTCCGTTTTTGGCACAAAAGGGCCTAATGACGGTCCAGGAATGGTGGGCTTTCCTCCAGATTTTGTCTGGACGCGGTATCAGGCCTGGAGATCGGGACCCCCCCTCCCCCCCCCCCAATTGGAAGAGGGGGCTATTTCCGTCTTGGCTGAGAGACCACAGTTAGAGTGGTCAGAGGACAGGCAATGTTTTTCTCCTGTAGCTGCAGAAGCTGCGCTTAGTGATCTGGGGGAGTCAGATGGAATTGACGGCTCTCAGGAGCAGGATTGTTGGATTCCTGGAGAGGATCCTTCAGTAGTGCGGATTTTCCATAGAGATGAGCTGTCAGAACTCATAGATCAGGTGTCGTCCACCCTTCAGTTTGGTCCTGAGGTGGCGTTGGGGGAAACTGTCCAGGATCCGTTGGTGAAGGGCATTCAGCGTCAGGCGTGATCCTTCCCTATGAACAAGGATCTCCGGGAGATGATTTGTCAGGAATGGGATTTGCCGTGTAAGGTGGCAAAGGCAATGGCGAGGCTTTATCCCCTCCCTCAGGACGATAGGGATTCCTTTAAGGCTCCCACGGTAGATGCAGTAGTGACGGCAGTAATTATAGCTACGGCTATCCCGGTTGATGGAGGAACGGCTCTCCGTGATCCTCAGGATAGGAAGTTGGGATCTTTTCTCAAGCGTAGTTTTGTTTTGTCGGCTCTAGCCCTGCAGGCCTCGGTTTGTGGGGGTCTGGTAGCTCGGGCATGTTTTCGTTGGGCCGAGAAGCTCCTGGATGATTCGGTAGATGTTGGTTCTTCTGGGGGTCAGGAGTTAGCCGACTTGGACATGGGTTCATCCTTTTTGTCTGAGGCTTTTATGATTTGTTGCCTACTTCAGACAAAAAATATGGCTATGGTTGTGGGTCTCTGCCACTTAAGGGAGCTATGCTCTTTGGAGAAGATTTGGACAAGTTAGTGTGAGGTCTTAGTGATACCAAGGTTCTATGGCTTCCAGATTTTCGGTTCAAGGCAGGGGCCAGAACTAGTTCCTCTCGGGGACGGTTTAGGGAGGCTCAGCGGTATAGGCCGGGCAGATCGAGTGGGACCTACCCCTAGCTGTCTGTTTGTCCAATTTAGATTGTAAGCTCTGTTGAGCAGGGACTGTCTTTTCATGTTAATTTGTACAGCGCTGCATAAGTCTAGTAGTGCTATAGAAATGTTTAATAGTAGTAGGACCTCTAGGGGTCGGTTTTTCCAGCGCACACAGTTCTTTCGTGAGAGTCGTCGCGGAGGGCGTGGCTTTTCCGCGGGAGGTTAGTATTCAGGCCACAATTCCCAATGAAGGTGTGCGGGCTCAGGCTCTGGTGCATGTTGGGGCTCGGCTGAGTCTGTTTTACCAGAGTTGGGCCCAAATCAGGTCAGATCAGTGGGTTCTCAAGGTGTTTCGAGGCGGATGTGCGCTGGAATTCGAAAGCTGTTCTCCCGAAGTGTTTCTGGAATCCCTCTGTCGGTCTTGGAGCAAGAGGGCAGCAGTGAGGGACACTCTGCGGTGGCTGCTCGCGTTGGGAGCCGTGGTTCCTGTTCCTTCAGATCAGCAACGCTCAGGGTGCTATTTGATCTATTTTGTGGTCCACAAGAAAGAGGACACTTTTCGTCACATTTTAGATCTCAAAAGGGTCAATGCGGCACTCAAGGTGCCCTCTTTCCGGATGGAGACGTTGCGGTCGGTCACTGGTGCGGTCAGGAAAGGAGAGTTTCTCACTTCCCTGGATTTGACGGAAGCTTATCTTCACTTTCCTTTGTGCAGCCTTTTGGTTCCAAGTTACAGGGTCCGATTCGTCGGTTCCTTGCAGAGAAGGCGCCGACGGCCCGTACTTATCGTCAGGTCCTGGGCTTGATGGCGGCGACCATAGAGGTAGTTCCGTGGGCCAGGGCGCACATGCGTCAGGTACAGTCAGCTCTGCTCAGTCGTTGGTCCCCTCTGTCGCAGGACTTGGAAATGTGTTGTCCGCTTTCGGTGGCCCCTCGTCTCAGTCTCCACTGGTGGCTCAGTCCGCGCAATTTGGGAAAGGAATGCCGTTGGAGTCCCCACAGGGGCTGGTAATGGTCACGGATGCCAGTCTGCAAGGTTGGGGGGCACATTGTCTCAGTCAGGTAGCTCAAGGCCGGTGGTCTCGGGCAGAAGCAGAGTGGTCCATCAACCGGCTGGAAACTCGGGCCATTCGGGTGGCGCTCCAGGCCTTGACGTCGGTGGTTCGCCACAAGGCAGTCCGAGTGCTCTGTGACAATGCCATGGCAGTAGCATATGTCAACCGTCAAGGGGGGAACAAAGAGCCTTGGCGGCGCAGTTGAACTCATCTTCAGGCTCTCTTGGCAGCGCATGTGGCCGGGGTAGGTCACATAGATGCAGATTATCTCAGCAGGCACACTCTAGATCCCAGAGAGTGGTCTTTTCTTCGGTCAGTGTTCCAGTGAGTTGTGTCGGTCTGGGGACTTTCGGTGATCTTAGGGCAACGGCTCGCTATGCGCAAGTTCAGAGATTTTTTTTTTTTCAGTCGCTGAAGAGACCCTTGAGCGGAGGAAATCGACACTCTTCTGTTGCCTTGGCTTCGGGAGTGACTGTATGTGTTTCCTCTGTGGCTGTTAGTCGGTCGAGTAATATAGCGCATCGACATCGTCGACCATGGTATGGAGACCTGG
>NW_021962885.1:0-40843 GCF_901765095.1 Microcaecilia unicolor | reverse complement strand
GTTACCAATACACAAAAATCATATGTGGCGGGAAGAATCATGTGGAGGACATTATCACAGAGCCAGTAATGACCAAAGAGAGGGTGAGGAAAGTTCCCAATAAATGTTGGCTCAGGCTGGACAGGGTACTTAGGGTGCCCATAATGCGAGCCCCTATCCCAGGGGGAACGAAGACGAAATGGAGACTTTGCACACCATAGGCGCCAATCCCCAATTGTGACAGGCTGCTCATTTGTTAATAACTCTTCATACCCCGGGGACTTATGAAAGTAGAAAATAAGCTTGGACACTATAGTCTTCTCAGTGGTACGCTTAGGAGCCAGATAATCACCTGGGTCATAATCTACAGGTATGGTAGCAGGGCACATAGGAGTACCTGGAGAAACTACCCACACAGATTCTCCTTTTTCTGGGAGAACATTAGTATAATTACAGGGAATGGGAAGAACAGTTGAGATGCTTCTTGTTAAACAAAACACTCCAGAGGCTGGATAGGGAGACGTAAAAACAGGCCTTAGAGAAGATTCAGAGGGGGAAGTAGCATTATAAAAGGACCACCAAGTATAATCCTGGCTCCAAGGGCCTGAACTCGAAAAGTAGGGAGGTATAAGAGCTGGGAGTTGCACAGGGACAGGTACAGCTGGGACATCTGTGGTATAAGGAGAAAATCGGGAACACACAATACAAGGGGAAGTAATCTTTGCCTGGCTAATTAGTTCCTGGACAGAGTGTAACCAAAGGTTGGAGCGAGTTGGGGTATTAGGAACAAGGAGGCAAGGAGTAGAAAACAACAAAAGCATCCAAACTACTAACATTTTCTTTCTTCCTAATCTAAAACAAATACAGCAAACTAATTAAGCAATAATATTTCAACAGTCTGTGCTAATCACAGATTACACTCATATAGTGTTCTCAGTCTTTGAGTTCTTATACCAGTTGGGATAGACCCTCAACTGACAAGGATCAAGCTTTCAAATTCCAAGAAAGCCAGAATCTGGGCAAGAAAGAGTCTCAGTGTGAAGCCGAAGTTCAGCCGCTCCTGCAGTATGCAGTTGACCCTTCTTTTCAGCTAGTAGATTCTTTGGTTCGGGTCAGGCGCAACTTCAATGGCTCCGCTGGATCTCTTTCTGCTCTCCACTGTCTAGGCTCCGTCTGATCCGTGCTGGGCTCAGTCTGGTCAGCAGACTTAATTCGAGACCAATGGACCCATGGAGTTATCCCTGCGACCTTCACAGCTGTAGGAGTAGAAAGCAAAACAGTAAAAGGTCCTTTCCATCGGGGCCCCAAAGGCTGAAGCCTCCAATCTTTCACCCAAACTCTATCCCCTGGCAGGAAGGAATGTACCTGAGCCTGGAAGGGGACAGGGTTTATTTCTCTCACATAAGACTGAAGCTCAGAAATTATCTTTCCCAAGAGGGCTACCTGCTCCTGCACCTGGGCAGACCCTATAATCCCTATGTCTCCCTTAATTCCCTGTAAAATGGCTGGGGGCTTCCCATACACAATTTCAAAGGGAGAAAGGGCTGTTCCTTTAGTTGGGGTGCATCGGAGGTGGAAGAGGGCTAGTGGCAATGCCTGTGGCCATTTCAGTTGGGTTTCCTGACAAATCTTTGCTAGGCTATTTTTCAAGGTTCTGTTTGCCCGCTCAACCTGCCCTGAACTCTGGGGACGATAGGCACAATGCAATTTCCAGGTAATGCGCAATGCGCGGGACAGGGCCTGAAGTGTAGCTTCAACAAAGGCGGGACCATTATCTGAACCTATGGCAAGGGGCAGTCCATACCTGGGGATGACATCCCTAAGGAGGGCTCGAGCTACTTCTGTGGCTTTCTCAGTGACTGTAGGATATGCTTCCACCCACCCAGAAAAGGTACAGACCATAACTAAGAGATATCGGAGCCTACCGCTCCTGGGCATTTCTGTGAAGTCTATAACTAAAGACTCAAAGGGTGTTAGTCCTCTAGACTGAACTCCTGGTGGAATACGGGGTCCCTGACGAGCATTATTCTGGGCACAGAGAGTACATCGGGCAGAGGCAGTGGCAACCAGACTATCCAATCCTTCCAGCACCACTACTCGATTGAGTAGGCGGGCTAGTGCTGTTTTCCCTAAGTGTGATAGGTCATGAGCTTGAGACACTACAGGCCAAGCTAGGTGGCGTGGCACCAGAACTCTGGTATCAGGAAGATGTAACCAGCCATCAGGTCTCCTTACTGCACCTTCTTCTTGAGCCCATTTCTCTTCCACTTGGGTATATATAGGTGTCCATTCTTGCAGTCGGATTTGGAACAGGGGGGTCACAGTACTTGCTGGGGGTCCTCGAGCAGCTTCCTTGGCCACCCGATCAGCATGGCGGTTCCCTCGGGCCACTGGAGTATCTACCCTTTGGTGTCCCCTGCAGTGAATGACAGCTACCTTCTTGGGGGCCCACACAGCCTCTAGCAGCTGAAGTATTTCAGGTCCATACTTAACAGGTTGGCCTGCAGCATTTATGAGTCCCTTTTCCTTATACAAAGCTCCATGAGCATGTAGAGTTGTGAAGGCATATTTGGAATCAGTATAAATGTTGGTTACCAGTCCTGCTGCTAACTCCAGAGCTCGTATGAGGGCCACAAGTTCTGCTTTCTGGGCTGAAGTTCCTTGGGGCAGGGCTCTCGCTTCTATCACCTTGTCCTCTGTCACCACAGCATAGCCTGCCAGTCGCTTAGAGTTCTCCACATAACTGCTTCCATCTGTGAAATAAATTACATCTGGGTCCCTCCACGGAACATCTTTAAGATCTGGTCGACTGGAGTACACTTCATCCATAGTTTGGATACAGTCATGATCTGGTGGTCCCTCAGATGCTGGCAAAAGAGTAGCAGGATTGAATGTAGCCACTGTTTCCAGGTGTATCCGTGGATTCTCACACAAGCTGGCTTGGTACTTAACCATGCGGTTATTAGTAAACCAGTGGTTGCCCTTATACTCCATGAGGGTGAGAACTGCGTGGGGGACTTTAACAACCAGTTCTTGCCCCAAGGTCAACTTATCAGCTTCCTGGACCAGTAAGGCTGTTGCTGCAATGGCCCTCATGCAGGCTGGCCATCCTTTAGCCACTCCATCCAGCTGTTTAGACAGGTATGCAACAGGCCTCTGCCAGGATCCCATCATCTGGGTCAGCACACCCAGAGCAACCCCCTGTCGCTCGTGGACATACAATGAGAAAGGTTTCTCCACATCAGGAAGGCCTAACGCAGGGGCTTGGAGTAGGGCTTTCTTTATGGCAATGAAGGATTGTTGAGCAGTAGGTCCCCATTCAAATGGTTCCTTTTCACCCCCCTTTGTGGCTTGGTAAAGGGGTTTCGCCATCAATGCAAAATTTGGAATCCAAATTCTGCAGAATCCAGCTGCTCCCAGGAATTCCCTAACTTCTCTTCTGGACTTGGGTTGGGGAATTGCAGCTACCGCTTGCTTCCTACTAGCATCCAGTCTCCGACTTCCCTGGGAAATACAAAAGCCCAGATACTTCACTTCTGACTGACAAAGTTGGGCCTTTGAGCGTGAGACCTTATAGCCTGCATCCAAGAGTAGCTCCAGCAATTCTCTAGTAGCCTCAAAACACTCTTCCTGGGTCACTGCTGCAATCAGGAGGTCATCTACATACTGGAGTAAAACTCGCCTGGAAGGCTCAGATTTAAAAGTCTTAAGGTCTTGCCCTAGGGCTGTCCCAAAAATGGTGGGGGAATTCTTGAACCCCTGTGGCAGGCGGGTCCATGTATACTGAAGCTTCCTTCCTGTTACTGGGTTTTCCCATTGAAAGGCAAAAAGCAACTGACTGGCTGGGGCCACCCGAATACAAAAGAAGGCATCTTTTAGGTCTAGTGTTGTGAAATGGGTAGCTCCAGAAGGTATCAATCCTAGCAGAACATATGGATTAGGCACTACAGGGTGTAATGAGATAGTGGATTTGTTGACCACTCGTAAGTCTTGGACTGGCCGGTAGTCCTCAGTCCCTGGCTTCTGAACTGGCAATAGTGGCGTATTCCATGGAGACTGGCAAGGACGAATAATTCCATGGGATAACAGACGATTCAAATGTGCTTGAATCCCTTCCAGAGCCTTTCTGGGAATTGGGTATTGACGAAGATGGATTGGCCGGGCACTTGGAAGTAAATCTACATGTACAGGAGGAATATTTCGGGCCAACCCTGGGGGATTATCTTCTGCCCATACCCCTCTGACCTGAAAGCTATCTACCAGGGGTAGGTCAACTTGGCCATGTGACTGATGCAGCCGCCATTCTTCTTCAAGAGGGCAGCAGAAACTCAATATACCCTTAGGGCTGGAGGTCGGGGGCCGAAAGGAGACTGAAGTCTGGCCATCAGAGTCAAAGGAAATTTGGGCCCTAAGCTTGGACAGCAGGTCTCGACCTAACAAAGGGATTGGACAGTCTGGCATATACAGGAATTCATGAGTGACTATGTGTGAGCCTAATTGGCATCTACGGGTTGTCAGGAAAGGCCTCCGGTTCTGCACCCCCGTGGCTCCCACCACTCGGACAGTTTTTCCAGACACAGGCGCTAATCGCTCCGTCACAACAGAATGTTCAGCTCCTGTATCAATCATAAATGGAATTGAGCGGCTCCCTATAGTTAGCTTGACCATAGGTTCCTGGGAGCCCAGTTTGTAGGAACCCGGTCTGTCCTATTCGTCCCATTCTGCCATCTCGGCTATCCCGATGATGTCAGATTCAGGAGGCTCATATCTTCCCTCTCGAACTCGGCCTCGGCTTCCTCGATCTCCTGGTCCCCTTCTCAGTCCCTGGCGCCTCTGGGGGCATTCATCTTTCCAGTGCCCTCTTTCCTTACAATAGGCACACTGGTCCCTCTCCAATCTTGGTCTGGGATTCTCCCCCCTTGGCCGGGATTGATTGAAGGAATCTCGGGGCCTGACTGGTGGTCCGGGATCCCACTTTGGCTTCCCATTAGCTAGAGGTCGACCTCGGTTAAGGGTGGAATTAGTAATGGCTGCCGCTAAAAGGTCGGCCTTCTTCTGCATCTTCCGGTCAGCCTCTCGGCGCACCTCCTGATCTCTATTAATGAAAACCTTGGTTGCGATCTCAATTAGCTGGGTGGTATTCATCCCTGCGAATCCCTCCTGACGCTGCAACTTCTTCCGGATATCTGGCATACTCTGGGCCACCAATGCACTATTCACCATTCTCTGGTTTTCTTGGGCTTCAGGGTCAAATGGGGTGTATGTTCTGTAGGCTTCAATTAGTCGCTCTAGAAAGGCCCCAGGGGATTCAGTTGCCCCTTGGAGAATTTCAGAGACCTTTGCCAGATTAATGGGCCTCTTTATGCCTTTCCTCATACCTTCCAGTAAGTCCCGGCAATAGCCAGACAACAGTTCATAGTGCTGCCCATCATTTGGATCCCAAGCTGGAGCTGCGCGAGGAAACCGAGCTCTAACCCATCCCTCTGGGTCCTGTGTCCCCCCGGGGACACGCTCTCGCGTGATGGCCTCAGCATTTTGCAAAATCTTCCGCCTCTCCTCAGTTGTGAAGAGGGTCAGGAGAAGTTGTTGACAATCAGTCCAGGTTGGGTTATGGGTGGCCATAATGCTAGTCACTAGGTCCACCACTGCCTGAGGCTTTTCAGTATAAGAGGGGTAATGCGTCTTCCAATTCAGGAGATCGGTGGTTGTGAAGGGTACATACTGATAGGCCTGTGCCTGTATAACCTGACCCTGATTATTAGGATCTGGTCGAGTGGTAGTTACCTGACGAAGTGGCAGAACTCTCGAGGAGGTGGGAATGGAACCTGAGGTAGAGCTAGGAGCTACCCTCCTATCATGCTCAAAGGTGATTGCAGCAGGTCTAACCCATTCAGTGGAGGTATGTTGAACCCCTGAGGGATGGGGAGGGGTACTCATAGACTGAGAGGTGGTCACAGGTGAGTCAGTCCATTGAAAGGGATGCCGGGCCCCTGATGAGTGGGTAGGGGTATTAGAGGGAGAGGCTGGGCTGTCAGGAGTTGAGGAGTCAGGGAGTGGAACCCAAAACGGGTCTTCAGAGGTTAACAGGAGAGGATTTGGCACAGAAGGGTAGAGGCCAGGTGAAAAGTCCAACCTAGGATGTGGTGGGGTTCGCACAGAAGAGGAACTATCCGGAGAAGCCTGTACTGGAGAGGCTTGAGCTGGGCGGCGTGGATCTCTGGGGGTAGCACGGAACCCCAACAATGGGCCATAAGGTGGTGGCTCAAGATCTGAGGGGTCATCAGAGAGTATGGGTTTCTCAGACAGGGTAGGGGCGGAAGCCACCGATTGGGTGGTAAGCTTCCTAGGGCTCTTTCCCTCTTCTAGTTTAGATTTTCTAATCTTTCTTTGAACACGGCCTAACATGAATTTTACTGGGGATCCCATATAAGTTTTCAACCACGAGGGAGGGTCAGTCACAAGGCTGTCCCAGGAATCTATATAGGGGAGTTGTTCAGAATATTCTGGTTCTCCTACAACTATGCTGTAGACCTTCCGGATTACTTCAATATCTAAGCTGCCACTAGGGGGCCACCCCACTCCCATAGATGGCCACTCAACTTCACACAAGGTTCTTAGAGTACTTGAGCTTAAAGTCTGTCCATAGTCATTAATTAAAAATCCTTTTCTAAAGTTCTTAAGCATACAGTCTAGGGGAGTATCAATTTGTCTAGATGATGTCCCACCCATAATGCTTACAGTTACAACACACAAAGAGGGGGGGAATTTTTGAGAATGCAGTAAGGGGTCTGCACTCTCGAGACACTAGGTAGACAGACAGCAATCGCTTCCTTCCGTTGCTGACCAATTGAACTCGCGTTAATTGGAAATGCAGCTATAAGAAGTCCGCACTCATTAACATTCAGGCATCACACATTCATTCAGTACAGAAAATCCCACCCAACAATTTCAGATTTCTCAGATACAGATAAGCTCAAGCGTTTTCGCTTCTAATCTCCTCTAGATTAGAAGGTACTAGGGCCTTCGCTGAGAGTTGATCAGGCTCTCCTTCCCTCCTTCTTGAGGGGCTGGTTTATAACTTCCTAGCTAGGATTACAATACAAAATACAGAATACATACCCGGCGAATGTTCTCCAGTCAGTTGGGTGCTGGGATTAATGCAGGATTCATCCCACCGCTGCCACCAAGAATTGTTGCAGGAATGGATGCATGAATTTGTGATGCTTCAGGAGTCAGACAGCACACACCAGTATGAGAAAGTAATCTTCTTTATTTGCCAGCAAACAAAGCAAGACATCAGTTCTAGCTCTCTTCTCCTCCTTCTCAGCTCTCTGGGTCTTTCTCTCAGCTCTCTGTCTCAGCTCTCTTCTTATGCTGTCTTCTCCTCCTTCTGTCTGTTCCTTCTGTCCTTCTCTTTCTTCTGAGCTCCTTCTGACGTAAACTGCTTCTGCTCCTACTTAAATAGGGTCCTAAGCCCTCCTCCTAGCCTAGCCCCCTTTACTCCCAATTGGTTAAGGAATTAGATTGGCTACCTTGCCTCAACCAATCATTACTTTTGAAATATCAGTTACATAGGTTCCAGACATCCTAAACTGACCTCTGACCTGGGGCCCCTTAAGCCAGACATTTGGTCTCCAGAACTCTTACATGTTATTATGATTGATTTCTCATATTCCTAGTACTAACTGCTAACTAAACTCTGGCATTCATTAAAGGGGTCAAAAGCCAATCTTACTTAATGGCATACTGCTATACTTTCAGGACTATTCCTACAGTTACCTATAATTAATCAAGGAGAAGAGAGCTGACTAGTTCTGACCTCTTCACCTATCAGCTTATACATTGAACCAGCCAGAACTATGGCTAAGTCAAACCACATGTTGATCTCCTCAACTGCAGTCTTAAACAGCAGACAAAGAGTAATACAGAATTTAACAGATATTCTACACAGACACAAACCTTATTAATTTACACAGAATCAGTATTTCTTATAAGATATATCTAAACATCAGGAATATCTAGAATTATTTAGAATCTAACTAGCATTAAACTAATTCTTTTAAAACTACGGCATGTCTGGCTCATGCTTTGTTCATTCATAATAGTTTACAGCTGTGCCAGCTAGCATTGGCAATTCACAAGGGACAGAGTTTCATTTCTCACTGACCTTTCCTAACCTTAGCTCGGCCAAGACTTTCAAATAATATGAACCATCTGGCATTCCTTTGCTCTGCTTGCAAGGTAAAAAGCTGATTTTGAAATAGGAATTCAAACACCACTTTTAAACCCCAGATTTTAACAGACTTAACACTTAATATGATTTCTTATATATAATTATTTCCATGGCTGCCTCACTATGAGAGTACTTGGTTTCCTGGACTATGAGAGCTATTTAATTGGGTCAGGTCAGTCTGAACATTGGGGGTGGTTGTCAGAGTGTTGGTGGCTGACAAATGAGGGAGGTGAAAATGTCTCCTACTTCTGTGTGGAATTGAGTAGGAGTGAAGTTATAGACTGAACCTGACAGAGAATACCAGTGACATTACTGAATGAACTTTCACTTTGGGGGGAGGGAAGAAAGAAAAGGGTAGCTGAACACTGAAGGGGCTGGACATTGAAGTATAGCTGCCGAGCTGCTTGCTGGGGCGGCGGTTTGGGGAAACCCCCTGTGATGTAAATAAAGTCCCTGTGTTCTGATTACTTCCATAAGCAAAAGAAGGTCTGTTTAAAGCAGTCTCAACAACGATGTTGAGAAGACCAGTTGAAGAGGGCTGGGAACTGGAAGATCTCAAGCTAAAAGGAGAAAGGTTGACTCTAACCGATTGTACGGAGGAGTGTGGAGTCAAGTGCAGACTGCACTAGTGAGGTGAGCTGTGGAGTCGGGAGCAGACAGCAAGGATGAGTGTGGAGTCGGGAGCAGACAGCACGGACGAGTTTGGGATTGAGAGCTGGAAGCACGGGCGAGGTGACTGGCTGACAATATTCATGGGGGGAAATCCTGAAAACCTGTCTGGGTTGTGTCCTTCAAGGACTGAGGTTGCCTACCCCTGCTCTAGAGTCTACCCAGTGTATCAAAACAGACAATTTCCACCCCTTTCTCTTCCACCTCTTTTCCCATTAAGTCCAAAATTTGGACATCATCTGCATAAAGGTAACCAGTCATGTTTCATGAGCAAATAAGGGCTCTTAAAGGCACATAAAAAAATATTAAATAGGGGTGGACAAATGGTAGATCCCTGAGACACTTCACTATCTACTTACCCAGAGTCAAGTAACCTCTCTCGTTCACTGAACTCAGGGCCCTCTTTACTAAGGTGCATTAGCGTTTTTAATGCGCCTACAATTAGCGCGTGCTCGTTAACCATGTAGGCGCCTATATGGATATTGTAGGTGCCTGCACAGTTAACTCGTGTACATGTTTAACACGCGTTAAAGGTGCTAACACGCCTATAATGTGGCTTAGTAAACAGGGCCCTCATTGTCAAAACATAATTGAGCAATGCTAAAAGTATACCAGTAATACCTATGTGCACACAATGACCTAATGATAAGGCATGATAAACTGATTCAAAAGCACTTGACTTGTCTAATAAAACCAGACATCCCAACACAACCGGCTTTTAAAAAGTTCTTTTTTAACACTTAGAACGCTTAAGAAATTGAGCATTAACAGAAAGCTTTTTTTTTCCATTTGCTAGAGCAAGCATTAATCATTTTGAAGATAGATTACTGCAATATTGTGTATTTAGGTGTTTCTAAGACCTAAAATGAAAAATGTTCAAACAATTCAGAATACACCTGTTCAGCTGATTTACGCAGTTTCGATATTTGATAAAGTTTCTTCTCTTTAACCTCAATTGCACTGGTTATCACGTCAGATGCAAATAGAGTTCAAACTTTGTATAACAATTTTTAAAAATTTATATGGTTTTATGCTATTTTATTTGCAGTCTTTCATTAATTTTTCTGTAGGCAGAAAAGTAAATTGACTTTGCGATCAATTTAAGCTCTGCTTTCCCACTGTTAAGAATGTTAAATCATTTAAACAATGGTCATCTTCCATGTTTTTATCAGGCTCCTTCAGTATGGAATTTGCATTGTGAGAGAAAGGTACAAGATTATAGGGTCCTTTTACTAAGCTGTGCTAAGCACTAATGCGTGCTTACTACAGGTTAAAAAGCATTACCATAGGGTGTGCTTAGTCACCCTATGGTGGTTTTGGGATCGGTGCATGCTCCCATGCACTAAAAAATAGAATTTGTAGTGCTGGGGCGTGTCTCGGTCTGGATGGTAGGCATTTTCTGCACTAATTGGTCAATGCAGCTACATCACCATGCGCTAACTGATTAACACATGGTTAGCACATAAGCCCTTACTGTCTTCAAAATCTATCTATCTACTTATCATTTCTATAGCGCCACAAGGCATACGCAGCGCTGTACACTATACATAGAAGACAGTCCCTGCTCAAAGAGCTTACAATCTAGATAAGACAGGTAAACAGATAGTACAATTAAGGGTGAGGGGATAAAGGACAGGGTAAATGAGTTAGGAGTCAAAAGCAGTGGTAAAGAGGTAGGTTTTGAGTTTGGACTTGAAAAACTGCTAAAGGCGGGGCTAGACGTATAGGCTCAGGAAGACTATTCCAGGCGTGAGGTGCAGTGAGATAAAAGGAACGGAGTCTTGAATTAGCAATAGAGAAGAAAGGGACGGATAAGAGAGATTTATCTACAGAACGGACTACTCGAGGGGGAACGTAGGGGAAGACGAGTGGAGAGGTACTGGGGAGCGGCAGAGTGAATGCATTTATAGGTCAATAGGAGAAGTTTGAATTGAATACAGAAACGGATAGGGAGCCAGTGAAGTGACTTAAGGAGAGGGCTAATGTGGGCATAGCGACTTTGGTGGAAAATGAGTCGCGCAGCAGAGTTTTGGATTGATTGAAGAGGAGAGAGATGGCTAAGAGGGAGTCCAGTGAGTAGTAGGTTATAATAATCAAGACGTTGCTCAACATTCGGCACCTAACGATAGCATGTGCCATGAGGCACATCAGAGATTGGCTAACTGGAACGCAAGATTTCTCGGCTACGCCCCTAGAGATGGGCATGGCTCCCACTGCACACCTGGGGTGGGGACTACACTCTTTAGGACAGGGATTGGAGGAGGGGTTAGGAACGCACCCGCTAATGACAGCAGCCAGAGCAGCGTGGCAGTGGCTATGCAAGAGGCACCATTTTGACTGGAAAGCGACTCCATTTTTACCACTGCTTAACAATCCGGACTTCCCGGAGGGGACTTCCTCAGCTGCCTTTGCCCGATGGCGGAGGAATGGAATACGATACATCTATCAGTTGGTGTCGGAGGAGGGCAAGACACGACCATTTGCGGAACTGCAACAGGAATTTAGACTGACTGAACGCGACCGGTTTGCTTATCTGCAAATTCATCACTATATCACAGCCTTGGGTTGGAGCAATTTGAGTGAGGACGTCCAGGATACCTTAAATACTGCTCTGACACTGGGAGCACAAAACCCAGTGCCATTAAAATTCCATCATAGATTCCTGCAGGATTCAACAGAGGACATAGACTATCATACTAGAGCACGAAAATGGGCGGTTGACCTGCAGGCAGAAATCACAGGAGAAGTACTGAACAGATTTTGACCTCCATACTTGGAACATCTCCCTTTGCTCGACACTGGGAGACGCAATATAAATTTGCTTTAAGACTGTACGTCTCCCCAGCGAGGGCCTTTAAGGCAGGCTTTGGTCAATCAGATGCCTGCCCATGGTGTGCGGTGGCCCCCGCCTCACTGGCTCACATGTTTTGGTTTTGTCACCATGTGTCCGAATTGTGGACTCTCATTCTTGGTGAGACGCAGAAATATTGGGGGCGCACAATCAAGAGACAACCTCTACTTCTCTTTGGAGAATTCAAACAAACTAAACCCACATTGCCAGGTTTTTGTTCGTTTGTACAGCGGGCGGTCCTGATGGGAAAACGGGTCATCCTCCTCCAGTGGAGAGAACACAGAGGACCATCCATTGGAGCATGGAGGTCACAAATGATAGAACTGCTGAGGCTGGAGAGACGCGGAGTGCAGGATCTGGACTCCAAAGAGGGTCAGGCGCTCCAAAAAACATGGACGAACTTTTGAGACACACTGCAACCCCTAGCACGCAGTAGACTCTTGAATTGACAGTGTCACAGGAACGGAGGATAGGCTGTTGTGTGCTATCTTGTGTTGCGGGAGGGAAGGGGGGGGTAAAGTTGGGGGGGGCTGCTTTCTTGGGGGGGAGGGGGGGAAAGGGAGGGAGGGGGGGAAAGGGAGGGAGGAGAAGGGGGGGGGGGTTGGGAGAAAATTGTACATTGTTTCTAGCCAGACTTAAATGGACCAGTGGAGATGTTTGTATGTGAATCATGTCTGGTAAAGTTTTGTTATGGCTTAATAATAAAAAGATTTAAACATAATAATCAAGACGAGAGGTGATAAGAGTGTGGATAAGGGTTTTGGCAGAGTAAAATAAGTAAATTAGCATATGGACATGAACAGGAAAAATGGAAACAGGGCCAATATTATTGCTGTGCTGTCAGCACGTGGGAAAGACCCATGCTGGGGATAGCGCTCGCCACTTTTTAGCGCTGCTTAGTAAAAGGACTCCTATATGTTATTTAGGAAAGCTCTGAAAACTTACCGTGTAGGGAATCTACATGGTTAGCATGCACTTAAACGCTAACGTGTCTCTAGCATGGCTTAGTAAACAGGGCCCTTAATTATTATGTTATTAAATACTGGTTTATTGTGATTTTAATGCGTAAGTTCTTAGGAATGCCTATCTCTTGTTGTTGTTATCCACAATAAACTGCATAGATATTTGTGGTATATAAGTACTTTTAATGTAATGTAACCCTTGCAATCATGTTTCCCTCACAGACTCTAAGTAATAATATTTTTCTTTCATACTTTATCAAGATTTGCAAGTTTCTCTTATTTTACTTATTTTGTTCTATGCCACACATTTTCACAGTATTTAGAAAATATTAGAAAATTCCTTTAAAAAAAAGTTAAAATATGCAAAGAGCGTAGGTGTTAAAGCAAAAACACAATTTGGAATATGCAGATTAAAAGAGAAGCCCTAGGCGACGTAGACCAGAATGGCTGAGGTTTTAAATACTATGCAAAGCACATCAAACTCAATGATGTTTTCAGTTGCAGGCAGAAGAATGTGGGAGTAATGCTGAAATGATGCTGTCTGTAACTACAGTATATGGGGATCCCAGATGAACCGTTCTGACAAAAAAATCAAATTTTGTAGAAGAGAGACATTCTGTCACTCAAATCCATGATAGCATGTGAGCAAATAAGCAAAATATAACCGATCTAAAGATGACAGATGAGTCAGATTTTTTTTAAAATGAATGTTATGAAGCTTTTCATTAGACTATTTTTGATACTGCCAAGCCAATCTCAATTCAGTCTAATAGCTAGTCAATCATTATGGACTTAATTATATCTCGGATCCATGAAGGGACCATCACAATAAGGGGTAATTCTATATATAGGCACCCAGAGTTCTCCTAATTGGCACATATTCTAGAAAGGAAAGTAGGTGCTTCTGTTCCTGAGATACAGCAGCACGTTTAGGGGCCAATCCGGAACTACCACTGGGGTACCTCAGGAGCCTGGTGGCAGTTCCCCCCCCCCCCCCCCCCCAGCATGCGCCATTTCCGGCACTACAAAAATATTTTCTATTTTTGTAGCATCAGTGCTTACATGATGATAATCGGGCAGCGCTGCATGCTGGCCAGTTAACTGCTGGGTTAGCGTGGGAGCCCTTACCACCACTGAAATGGCCGCACAGCAAGTTGTTCACGTACCAAAAAAGACAGCCTTTTACTTGTTGCTGTAAAAGGGGGGCCTCAGCACACATCAAAGCCATGTGCTGGTGCTAGCGCAGGCCCCCTTTTACCGAAGCTTAGTAAATGGACCCCATCGTTTTTTCAGCTCACAAATGCGATAAGTCTTCCCTTTGCTGCTGCATCTCCGCAGGTTGCCAGTGGAGGCATGTGTCCAGTTTAAGGTCTGCATAATGGTTTATAAAATTCTTCATGGGTTAGCTCCAGCTTATCTGTCAAACTAGGTGCAGACCACTGCTCCCCAGTAAGTTGAAATCTAAGACTAGCTTTTCGGCCGGCCTTCTATATCAAGTGCCAGCCATTTGGAACTCGATCCCATTACATCTGAGAAAAATCCAAAATTATTTTGTATTTAGAAAATTAGTAAAAGCCTTTCTTTTTAAAAAATATTTCTGTCCCAAAACTGAGCTAGGTTGTCTCTATGTTGTAGCACTGTTATTGTATCATGCTTTGTTTGCTCACAGGGTTTGCCTGTTTATTCTTCTCTGTGAGCCACACTGAAGTCTCTGGTTTGTTGCAGAATACAAGAAACAATGTAATGTAATTCAATATACAGTATTCTGTAAGTTAAGCATATAACTTTGTACGTGTACCCAAGTTCTACCCAGACTATGTGCCAGGGGCGTAGCTAGACCTCGAGGTGGGAGGGAGCCAGAGCCCAAGGTGGGGGGCACATTTTGGTCCACCCGCTACCCCCCCTGCCACCTTGCCGCCCTACTGCTCCCACCCACTGCCGCCGCTGTACATCTTGGCTGGCGGGGGTCCCCAACCCCTGCCAGCTGAAGCTTTGCCACTGCAAATACCTTGGCTGGCGGGGGGTCCCCAACCCCTGCCAGATGAAGCCTTCATCCAGCACTGGTTTCACTAAAAGTAGCGTGCTAGACATGAGGGGAAGAGAGAGCAGGACAGGCAATGTGGTGGCTCCGGAGGCTTCAGTTGGTAGGGGTTGGGAACCCCTGCCAGCCAAACCAGGGGCCCAGAGCAAATTTGGGGGGCCCAGACCCCCGTGGCCCCATGTAGCTATGCCACTGCCATGTGTACACCTACTTGCAAACTATATATATATTTAATTATAGAATAGTGCTTAGGTGCATATTTGTCACATGTGTGCACATATGGGGCTAGATTCAGTATACAGTGCTAAAAAATCAGCACTAAAAAAAATTGATGCTAAATGGTATTCTGTAAAGGACCCTTTGGGGTGAGAATAGCCTTTAGTTTTGGAATCCACACCCAATGTTGGGCATGAGCATTTATACCATCTGAAATGAGGTGTAAATCCTGGCACACAAGCTGGGCGCGGATCCCCCAAATTCTATAACAATGTGCACATTTTAAGAGAATGCACCTGGCCCACCCATGTCCCTCCCATCATTACACCCCCTTTCAGATCTGTTTGAAAACACATGGGTGCTGTTCTATAACAGGGCACTTAAGTGTGGTTCCGCACCAGTCTGCCTTCTTTGGGCCATTTTAGCACCTTGCTTCCATTATAATGCTTTTCCATGCTGAAAAATTGGTGCAGAAATAGCACATAATACTAGGTGCCCTATGTAGAATTCCATAGATAGATAGATAGATAGATAGATAGATAGTAACATAGTAGATGATGGCAGATAAAAACCTTACGGTCCATCCAGTGTGCCCAACAGCAATGAGTTTATGTGATTTATGTATGCCTGTTCTTGATTTGTCCTTGCCATTTTTAGGGCACAGACTGTAATATATGGCAAGTTTTTCATTTTATATTTACATGTACATATAATATGCTCATATTCTAAACATTTATGCATGCTACTGGCACATTAAATGTCCTCAGGACAGCAAGCTGGGTCTGCAGTAGCTGAATGGTTATACAGGTAAGCTGAACACATCGTATGCTGTGCTAGGAATATTTATATGAAATACAAAGACTTGTTCAGGGTGGAAGCTAGTAACGCTCACCGCCAGGTGGAAAGTGCAGCCCGAGAAATTGAAAAGCTACCGTGCTATTGTTTCAAAGCACTGGTGACCCCTGACGCAGGCGCACACGGCCCATGTCTGGTCTTTTGATTAAAGGATTCTTGATTGTTCCATTTCTGAAGGCCCATTTGTGCTTTTATTTTTCTGTGTTGTTTGTCTGCATTTTTGGACCCTCTCTTTTTGCTGCTTGCTTTGTAGAATTATTACCTACATGCCTAAGGTGTGACTTGGGTTCAAATCCCACTGCAACTCCTTCGGATCTTGGGCAAGTCACACATGTATGCCTGCTAGTTGGCAAACTTATGCATATACATGCTCATAATTAACAGAGATTGCAATCCTAATTTTCATTTTAGAGGGGGAAGCAATGGGGGATTAAGGGGGACAATTCACCTCATTCCTCCTGTAAAGAGCTGGCCCAAAGAAGCCGTATTTACAAACCTAAAAATACAAGGGAGCCGCAGTAAATCTAGTTGTTGATATATGAGGACATTTGTGTGCATTCCCTTTCTGAAATGAGGAATACACATGTATATTTTAGTTCCACTCAAGCTCTGCTCCCTTGCAATCTACACCTAGTGCAGATTTATATGTGGAAATGCCAACTACATGTGTATGTGGTATACATGTGTAAATGCTGGAATTTAAAAGTATAAATTGTAAATAAAGCTTTTAAAATAAAAGCCCATTTATCAATCAAATAATTAGGCGTTTCAGAAAATATAAAACCTGGCTGATATTCAGCTGTCAGCAGTCGGCATATTTTTAAAATGCTGATCATCACCACCTAAATTAGGTCCCAGTATTCAACACTGGGCCAAGTCTGGGCACAGGCTTTGGGTGGCAGCTCACCAAACACCTGCAGGCTGCCAGAGCTTATGGGGGGTCCAGGGGCGGACTGACCAGGCAACCGGGCAGTGCCCGAGGACCCAGAGACTCTGGGGAGCCTAGAGGCTCTGCCCGGATGCCCGTCATTTTCCCCACTGTTCTCCCGCTGTTCTCCCCATTCCCACATACTACCCTCCTGCTGCAACCACCACTACTGCTGCTGTTACAGAAGTGGCGGCAAAAACAGAAATAAAGATCGTGGAGCTGCACTATTCCTCCTGTTCGCAGCTACCGGTCCTGCCTTCCTCTAACAAAATTTCCTGTTCCAGGGCAGAGCCGGTCAACTGCGAGCAGAAAGTGAACGGTGCAGCCCCGCGATCTTTTTTATTTTTTCTATTTTTTCCGCCATTGCTGAAACAGCAGCAGTGGTGTCTGCAGCAGAGGGGTATTAGGTGGGAGTGCGGATAGCCCTGGTCCTGGTGTGCCAGTGGTAGTAGGGGTGGAGTGGGGAGGGGGAACAGATGCCGGATAGAAGGGAGAAGAGATGAGACAGATGCTGGATGAAAAGGAGAGAGGGGACAGATGTCAGATGGAAAGAGGGAGAGAAGGGACAGACACTGGATGAGGGAGAGAGAAGGGACATATACCAGATGGAAATGGGGAGAGGAGGGACAAACACTGGATGAAGGGGAGAGAGGGGATAGAAGCTGGATGGAAGGGGGAGAGAGGATGCAGATGTTGGATGGAACTGGGGAGAGAGAGGGGCCTGAGTGGATGGAAGTGAGGGGAGAGAGGAGCCAGATGCTGGATGGAGGAGGGAGAAAAAGAGGAGAGACTCTGGATAGAAGTGAGGAGAGAGAAGGGTCAGATGCTGGATGGAAAGGGGGAAGAGAGGAGGCAGATGCTGAATGGAAAGGGGGCGAGAGAGAGGGATAGACGCTGGCAAGGGTTAAGAAAAGATCGAGGAAAGAAGAAACAAGAGACTGGGACCAACACAATTAGAAAAAAGTAAATGGCCAGACAACAAAGGTAGGAAAAATGAATTTTATTTTTAGTTTAGTATAAAGTAGTGTGGTAGCTGTGTTTAATAAAGAAAATGGAAATAAGATGATATCTTTATTGGACTAATTTTAATACATTTTTGCTAATGTCTGGAGACCCAACCCTCCTTTCTCACGTCAGAACAGAATACCTTAATAGTAGTATACTGTCTTCACCTGAGGAAAGAGGTTTTGGCCTCTGAAAGCTAACTGGAAAATATATTTGAGCCAATAAATTGGTATCATCATATTTTCCATTTTTTTGTTTTATGTGTATTTGTTAACCTATAGTATAGTGATTGAAATATGTCAGTTTTTGAAATTTGCATCTGCAGGCGGGGGAGTAGCAGCGGTGCAGTGGGTAGGAAAGAACTGGGATAGTGGGGGCTCAGCTGCGGAGGTAGGGAGCGTGTTGGCTGTGGCGGTAGGGGGCATCGGGCAGTGGCCAGGCAGGGGGCCCAGACCACTCTCAGTCCACCTCTGTGGGGGTTCCAGCCAATATTCAGCTAGGGCTCACATAAGACAGTTATGCAGGTCCTGGCTGAATATCTGCCGAAACCTGCAAAACATTCAATCCCTTTGATCCCTCCCCTCCCCCCGGAGCATCTCCCTTTTCAATTCCCCTCCCCCTTGATCTAAATAGCCCCCGTTCCAATCTTTCTCCAGCAATGATAGACCTTCCCTCCCCAACCTACTTCCTCCCTCCCCCCCCCCCCCCCCCCCCCCCCCGGCCATGATAGGTCTCTCCAAACCTACCTAAGAGGCACTTTTACTAAGCAGCGATAAAAAGTGGCCTGCAATAGTGTAGGCACATGTACTGGGTGTGCGCCGGGCCAGTTTTTACAGCATCTACAAAAGGGGCTTTTTAAAAATGAGACGGGAAAAGGGCCTGCGGTAAAAATGAAACCAGCGTGCGCCCAAAACTGGCCTGAGTTCTTAACGCTACCCATTGATCAAGTGGTAAAGGCTCACGTGCTACATGGACAGTGACCGGTCGGCGTGCGCCAAGTGCTGATTACTGCCAGAACAGGCGCAGGTAGGAGGAAATAAATAAATAAGCAATCCACACATTATGAGTGTGCGCCAAATCTGAAATTACCGCCAGGAGAGTACACTGGCCTGGTGGTAGTCTCATTTGGGTGTGCGCTGCACGCGCATAGAGCCAACTGTGGCTTAGTAAGAGGACCCGTAAGATCCCTGGTGCTCCAGGCAGGGCAATTGGGAGAGGAATGAACCCTACTTGCTCCTGCCCCTAGAGGTTCCCTCAAAAAATGGCTGCCACAACCTCTAGTGGCAGCCTCGCAGTACATGGCCAGACTGAAGCCGCAAACATTTACACTAGCTTGAGAGCCTAGTACAAATATATGCATGTACAATCTGCATGACCGCACTCCAGAACACACTTGCACATGCATTCCATAAAAGTCCATATTATTTTGTCACCATATGTAGTTTTATAAAAGCCCTTTACACATGTTAAATGCATGCTATTTTATGCAAAAAAAAAACCATTTATAAAATTACACCTTATATTTACTTAAATACCGTTTGTTTATTACTAGTTCCCTCTTCTAGGGCTGCTGTTAGTGGGGGTGAAAACAAAACACTTGCCCTTGGCCCCATGACAGAAAGGGTTCCAAGCCTGCCTGCCCAGCACTGAAAGCAGCAGCACTGCTGGGAGGCTTTGGGGGCCCCTTGCAAATTTCTGCCTTGGCCCACAATATGTGGGGAACTGGCACCTGTCCCCTTCCTATGTTGATGCTTGCTTCAGGTATGAATATGTTTTTCTCTTTTTGGATTTGACTTTGGATTTTTTTTTTTTATTTAGCTTACACATTTTTTCAGTTTAGTTCAAGCTGAGTTACATTCAGGTGGGGCTCAGAGTAGTTAAGCTCAGGAACTCACATCTGAAGGATGTGGTAATGGTGATTAATGTATCTGGCTTTAAAAAAGGTTTGGACAAGTTCCTGGAGGAAAAGTCCATAGTCCTCTATTGAGACAGTCATGGGGAAGCCACTGTGTGCCGTGGGTTTGGTAGCATGGAATGCTGCTGCTATTTGGGTTTCTGTCAGATACTTGTGACCTGGATTGTCCACTGCTGAAACTAGGATACTGGGCTAGATGGACCATTGATCTGACCTAGTATGGCTATTCTTATGTTTTTATGAGGCTTAGGGGATCTTTTACAAAGGTGCACTCACATTTTTAGTGTGTGCTAAAAATTCACTTGCACTAAACACTAAGATGCTCATAGGAATATAATGGTCATCTTAGTATTTAGCGCACACTAATTTTTAGCACGCACTAAAAATGCTATTGTACCTTTGTAAAAGTGGCCCTTAGTTCCTTCATACACTTCTTGCCAAGATGCCCAACCACTATCCTAGGTCTTTGGACAGCTAGTTGTGTATTTTTGGCAGACCAATTTTGATGACTGCAGTGTAAAAAAAGATATCTTGGCAAAAACAGACAACAAAATGTTTTTCAAGAGGATTTATGTTCTTCTGCAAAACCTTATGTCAATAACAACTAAAGTTCCACCTGAAGGGATAAAAAAAGAAGATTAGCTTTGTTGCTCTGTGCTGTCCATAAATGACCAACTTCCTTGATTTTCTTAGACAGCATTGTATCATGCATTTACAAACATTGGGCTTCTTTACAAAGCCACACTAGTGATTCCTGCACGGCAAATGAGAGGAAGCTCATAGGAACTGAATTTGCCGTACCGAGAATCGGTAGCTCGGCTTTCGAAAAGATGCCCATTGTTTACAAACTTGCCCTGGGCAACACGTCCGATCACCAGACCGTGAGTAAAGTGGCTATTATATTTCAAGATATTGAGACTTTACAACTGACAAGGCTTGAAAGGCCTGACACTAAAAAACAAAGTAAAAACTGAATAATTGCTAGTGAACTGAAGACACCTTCAGCAGGATGGGCGTGCCTGAGAAGGAGCCTTTTGCACTGCATTTGATCAACTGGAGAAGGCAGGCTTGTGAGGAGAGCAGATTGGGGCAACACGGTCTTAATAGAAACCACAGGAAATATATACCATAATGAATACCCTCAAACTACTCCTAATAATCTACTCCCTATCACTGATCCACTTAACACTAACCACCCCACTTGCAGAAAACTCATCATACCCATACTATACAATCATCATAGGTTGATCAAATACACCACACCTCACCAAACTGTTAACAACCTAAACAAAGGAAGAACACTTACATGCGAACAACCACAACAGAAGGGAAAGAAGGGCCCAAACAAACTCATCTCAACAAAGAAATGCCAACTAACAAAAGTCCACTTAACACCAAATACAGAAGACCTAATCCAAACAATCCAAGTGGCCTACGTCAACGCCAGATCCACTGTAAATAAAACAGCAATACTAACAGACTGGATCAGTTCAGAAAACCTCGACCTACTCTTCCTCATTGAAACTTGGATCCATGACCAAAAGGACCCTATAATCCTAGACCTGTGCCCTCCAGGATACAAAATCACACACTGGACCAGTAAAGAAAAGAGAGGCGGGGCATAGCACTAATCTATCGGTCCCATTTTACCACTGAAACTACTGCCGAGTCCATAACACCTCAACTTGAAATTGCCTCAATCAGAATCCACAACAAAACCCTATGCGATCATGTGAATTGTGTCTTGTTTTACAGACCTCCAGGTAATTGGAATGAAGGCCAAACCAACTTCATGGACTTCATTTCAAACACTTGTGTAACCAACTCCAATATACTAGTACTGGGAGACATTAACCTCTACCTAGAAGACCCAAACTCTACCAACGCATGAGAATGCAAGGAATTTCTCCATTCATGGGATCTTAAATGGCCACACATGCAAGCAACCCATGTCTTCTATGTTTGTGCAGCGCTGCGTATGCCTTGTAGCGCTATAGAAATGCTAAATAGTAGTAGTAGTAGTGATTCAGCGAAGAGAATGTATTGATGAGTTTCCAGTCACTGTCTTCTTCCAGATATACAAAAGTTTGGGGAAGACAGAAATCAACATGACCAGGAATTACAAGTTTGCTGTTTCTTACTGATATTGGAGTCATACTACTGTTAAAGTATGTTATCATGTGCATTATCACCAGCCCTGTTCTTTCAAAGGGATCAATGTAGTAAAAAATGCACAGTAATGAACATTAATAGGTTAGCATGATTTATGGGTCCTTTTAATAAAGGATGTTGCTCTAGCACAGTATTTCCAAAGTCCAGTCCTGGAGTACCCCTTGCCAGTCAGGTTTCCAGGATATCCACAATGAATATGCTTGAACTTGATTTGCATACACTGCCTCTATTATGTGCAAATCTCTTTCATTCATATTCATTGTGGATATCCTGAAAACCTGACTGGCAAGGGGTACACTTAGGGGCCCTTTTACAAAGCTGTGGCAAAAAGTGGCCTTAGTGAGTCATTATGCGGGTTTTTCTCATGCTCTAAGGCCATTTCTACCACAGCCGGAAAATAGCCGATTTTTTTTTTCCATTTTCTGATTTAATGGTCAAATATTAATGTCGCCATTAGTGCACATCATTTAACAAAAATGAGAAGATGAGCCCTTTCTGTCACTTATTTTGTAGGCGGTAAGGGCCCTAATGCTATCACGGCAATGCCTACATGTTAATTGATTAGTGGAGAAATGCCCACTTTCCACCACCCCCCAGACAGGCCCCCTTGTCTAAAAGGTAAAAAAATATTTTTAGCATCTGGGTAGCACATGCACATTTGCAACTTACTGCAGGACACCTGAGGACACCCTGTAGCACATAATTTAATTGGCTTAACAAGCGAAACAGCATTGTTAACAGCACTTAACAAGCAATGAGCACTAATTGGCAATAATTAGAATTTACATGTACAACTCACTAAGCGTATTCCATAACGCACTGCACCTAAATTTTAGTGCATGCTGGCACAAAGGGTCATGGTTGTGGAAGGGGAAATGGGCATTTTCATGAGTGCTCCAAAATTTAAACACATTGTTACAGAATATGGCCCGCTGTGCCTAAAGCTACACACCGGGATTTACGCAACGTGCTTAGTTGTAGGTGCTAAAATATCAACTAAGCATATTCTATGTACTGTGCCTAAATTTAGGTGCTGCTTATAGAATACGCTTAGGCGGAAATGTTTTTCATATGGTTTTTTTAAGCGCCATATATGGAATCTGCCCCTTAGTGCATTTTGATTAGCAAGCAGTAACTGATTAACACAGTTAAGATTATTAGTGTCTAGATCTAACCAAATGATTTAACCTTTCACCAGCCGGCTAAATTGTTTTGAACATCAGGCAGTATGTTTATAGAATAGCACCTAAGAGCAGCTGTGCACATGACAAATTAGTGCCAATTAGCACCAATTAACACCACTTATGGGCTATTATTGGTATTTAAGGTCATTTGCCCCTTAATTCTATAAAAGTCACCTAAAATTGCGCACGTAAATTTGGGCAAGCTCTCAATTTGCATGTGCAATTTAATTGAATAATTAGCCAATTAGTGCCAATAATTGGCTTTTTAACAAGCCATTATTGGTGCTAATTGAAATCAATTAACAGGTACACACGTACATTTAGATGTGTGATCTGTGCCTAAATTTTACATACATCCGTGAAAAGGGGGCACGGAAATGGGTGGGTGATTATGGGGCAGAGTGTGGGTGTGGATTCCAGTTACATGTGCAATTATAGAATAAGGGGGTTCTGTATGTAAATTTAGGCAGAGCATATGCATCACATTTTAATTGGTGCACATGGACATGCCTAAATTTACATTTGAGCCCTGTGCTTAAGCACTATTCTATAAACCATGCCTAACTTTAAGCCACAGCTTAGAGATTAGTGCTTAAGTGGTTTTTCCGTAACGATTTTTAAAGACACTATTTATAGAATTCACTCCTTGGTGCCTAATTTAACAATTCTTAGGCATGAAATAGGCACTATTCTATAATTTGCACACTAATTGGAATTTTGGTGCGCAACTTTATAGAATCTGGGGAATTAGTGTACTAGATATACACCTACCTGGACTCTATCCTGGACATTGCACAGAAACTCTTGTATGTTCACTATTAGATTGCTAAGGGGCTTAGAGGAGAACTGCCTTTCCTGCTTCTTCCATTTGTTTTATTTTGGTTTATTTTTGCTGCTTGTGATGCAGCCTCACTGCGATTGCACTGGTACAGAATGATGATGATAAGGATAGATGTGGGATGAGGATGGGGAATCACCTGCTACTATGATGACAGTGATGAATGAGGGGAAGCTGCTGTACTTGCTCATGATGATGGTGGGACGTGTTGCTGTAGAGACTCAGCAGAAGAGTTTGATTTCATTTCTTTCTTTTGGGTCCCAATGCCTTTTCTTAAGACTGGTAATATATTCTTTCTGTTGCGTCTGTTAACAAAGACCCCCCCCCCCCCCCCCCCCCAACACACACACACAATTGTAATGTTAATGCAGAAGCTTACTGGCAGATTTTATCTTTGCATAAATTTGTAATGTCAGTTACTGTTAGATCAGCAGACAACTACAATGAAACCAAACTTGAAAAGATAAATAAAGCTGTTAAGAAAATTGTCTTTTGTCACCCCATTCTCGTAGGATGGTGAACATGTCTGGGACTGCGTTACTCAGTGAGCTTTCCTGCTATATCTTAGAATAATTTTTAATGCGGTCTTCCTACTACACATAATGCTAGCCACCTACAGTGTATCAGTATTTGTTGCCCCTTTTCCTAATAGAAAATTAAAATGTAACTCTGAGTCACTCTCATATAGGTAGGTTGCACCAGCTTATTTTTGCAGCTGTACACAATGCTGGCTAACCTGTGTACATTGTGAAAAGAAAGATTTAAAACGCTCAAAATGATACAGCCACATTCTGTTGACTTACTAATAACATCAACCCTACCTTCCATTCTCTAATCTCACGTCATTCTTTTTATTACATTTCATTAGTGTTTTTATCTTTTATTTGTTATAGGGTGTGAGGAGTGGAAACTACAGCTCTCCCTTAATGGCACTCACTTATAGTAAGGAGCCACCTTAAAAGGCAAGGCCCAGAACAGGGAAGTGGTGGCTCAGCAGGTACAGAGCAGGGAGGGCATGGCCAAGCACAAATAAAACCCCACAACTCAGACCAGGCAGGAAGGCCCTGGGGAGAAAGACATCACCCTGCAACATATACCTTCACAACTTATGTATAAGGTGCCAGACCCTGGTTATGGCTATGAGTGTGCTCGTGGCCTGGTTTGAGCTAGACCAGTAGGTGTGCAACTTTACAGTCTGCTTAAACTGTGACTTGGGGCCTGCCAGCAACAGGCCCACATGTGTAACATAAATCACAAGCTGGAATTTACTATCAAACCATGGATCTGGACCATTTTTATTTGGATAACTTTTGATCATTCGTTCTTTTTGAAGAGCTACCATATCGACCCCTGACACAGGCATAGATGCCGAAGCACGGCCCATTTTGGGTCTGAAAATTAAGATCTGTTTGCTATCCTCAGTTTTGGAGGCCCTTGGTGCTTTTTTGTTGCTGGGCTAAATGATTTTGCCACGTTTGTTATAGAAGAGCATCTAGAATTTATCCACATAATTGCCAGTTAGTGGCACCAATCACACACATAAGTACTATTATTCCATAACTTATGTGCACAATTGGGGCTGATTCGATAAATAGATCTCAAAATTCAGCGCTGGGAATAATAATTGATGCTCATCAGTATTCTATAATTGATGCTCCCAGCCCAGCTGAGCACCCTTTATAGAATAGTGCACAGTGCCAATTCCCATGCCCAAAGTTACTTATACCTGGCGTGCAAGTTGGGCATGCATTCCCAGTATTCTATAACACTTCTCCCAAATTATCAGAATGCTCCTAACCCTCCTATGCCCTTCCCTTGGCCTTGCCCCTTTTTTCGGTTGCATGCTGTGGGATTTGGGGTGCCTAGTGTTGTATAATAGCACCTAAATCCCACTAATTGGTGCTAACGGCAGTGGCATTCCTAGGGGGGCTGGCACCCGGGGCGGATCGCCGATTCGCCCCGCCCCCCGGGTGCAGCACCCCCTCCCCCGATGCAGCACGGACCCCCCCCGGCGAAAGGACACCCCCACAAAGGAACCCCCCCCCCCGCCAGGTGCACGCCGCCGGGGGGGGGGGGGGGTGCCGCGCATGCCTGCCCTCCGTTGTTCCATGCTTCTTCTCTGCCCCGGAACAGGAAGTAACCTTTCTGGGGCAGAGAAGAAGCATGGAACAACGGAGGGCAGGCGCACGTGGCACCCCCCCCCCCCCGGCGGCATGCACCCGGGGCGGACCGCCCCCACCGCCCCCCCCCCTAGGAACGCCACTGGCTAACGGCAATAAATGTTAAAATCCAATTATTGCTTTTTAATGGCTCATTAACCATTTGTGCTGTGCAGCTTGTATACTGTTTCATATGATTTATGGACTTCTGAATTATTACATATTTGGTGATCACTTCTTTTTTTGGCAATTCTTCCCGTCTACATGCCACATTAATTTTTCAGTTCCCAAGTTCAAGAGGCATTTGCTTCATTCGCTTCTTAATAATTTTGCGTTTATTTTCTTTTGCTGCAATTTCCTTTTGGAATTATTTTCCTTCACTGGTTAGATTGGAAACCAATTATCTATCTTTTCATAAGAAATTGAAGACTTTTTTTATTTGACAGTTGTTAATGATTTGAGTTGATGGGGTTATTCTTGTTCTTTGGATTTTACTGATTGTGGTTTTTTTTTAAATCTTAACTGGCTGTATTACAAACCTTGGGCCCTGTTTACTAAGCTGCATTATAGGCGCGTTAGCATCTTTAAGAAGTGTTAATCATGTACACACGTTAACTGTGTACACACCTACATGGTTAGTGCACACACTAATTGTAGGCGCGTTAAAAACACTAACGCGCCTTAGTGAACAGGGCCCCTTGCTTGTAAACCGCAGTGAACATGGGAGGAGATATAGTGGTATATAAGTGTTATACAGATATTGATTGCATGCAACTTTGGGAGCTCTTTACAGAATCTGGGGTTTGGTGCCTATCTTTACGCACCAATGTATAGAATTGCCCTTCATGTGGATAGTGCTGCTGAAAATTCTTACAGATTGCCCTGACACTATCTTGATAGCGTTGGGATGGAACTCAACTAATAACTTGAACTACTCAACCATTATACAGACAGCTATGTGGATAAAGTTAGGATAGCAAAAAGGCAGTCTTAATTTAAACTGTATAACTATTTTGATAGTGGCTGAATATTACCCCTATCCATTTACCTAATGCTGCTCATTATTGACTGCATATATTCAATGCAGGTTTCTGTGGCTAGTAGCACTGAATATATATGAACAATTTAAATGCCATGGCCAGTATTTAAAATAAATGCTGAGCCCCTCTTTTGAATATTGACCCAAAACTATCCAGTTCTAAGAGAAGAAAAGATGAAAGAAGTCTCAGAAAATGAAGCATGTACCAAAAAAGTGGCAAGCAAACAGTTAAACTTTAGGATTTACACTGGAAATATCACATGAAGGAAATAATGTGGGAGACATAAGGAGGGCCATTTTTGAAAGGACGTCCAACTTTGAATCGGGACATCCTACGCCCAAATAAAAATGTCTATCTCACAGCCATTTTTGAACAGGAAAAATGTCAGGGTTTCCTGCTCAAAAATACGTGAGTACATCCAAAATGAACAGCCATTCCCCCCCCCCCCCCCAAAAAAAAAAAGTCCAAATTATGAACACCAAAAAACCAGGGACAAGAATATCTGTCTGGCAGCATTTGTACAAAAATGGCTACACAGACATCCCAGTAGAGCAGAGGGGCAGCCTAGTGGTCACTGTAGTGGACTTTAATTCAGGGCACCCAGGTTCAGCTCTGTTATTTTAAACAGTGAGCCCTCCAGAGACAGGGCAATACATATACTGTACCTGAATGTGCACCACCTCAATGGCCCTCAGGCTTACAGGTGTCTTTAATATTTAGGTATAGTAGATATATCTCTGGTTCTGGAGGGCAAGTTAAAGTTTTAAAAAAAAAAAAGAGAGTGGAAATGGGATTTGAACCTGGGTCCCCTGGTTTACAGTCCACTGCACTGACCATTAAGCTACCCTTCCGACCTGCTTGTTGCTGTGTTCAGAATGCCCACAATACCTGATGTTGTTGGGGAGCCTAGTTTCCCTTTCCAGTGTCACATTCAGGAGTGAGGGAGGGGGACAGTAACCACTGTGGGGTTCATGAGGAGTCATGCCTTAATCCCTCCAGTGGTCAGCTACTCAATCTGGGCACTTTATACCCTGGACGTGATTGAAACAGGTCTAACTTAGGATGCCCCCTTTTTTGTTTTTTTGACTTGGATGTTTCTTCTCGTTTGATTATTGATGTGACATTCGAAATTTGGTTCCTCCATAGTCCAACACTGAACACTCTCACAGCATGTCCACTTGCTATTTGGACAATATGCAGTGTATGACATCCAAATTCTGACTTTTGAAAATCATGATTTGAACGTCTTTGTTAGATGGATGTTTTTGAGCCATGTTGAAAAACAAAACAGGGGATACCTCTACGACAGGAAACCACAGCAAACAAAAGTAGAGGCTGAACAAGGACGAATCCAACACTGGAGATGTTATCCAACAATCTTTTATTGATGCAGATAAGAAGGGACCCAACATGGTCCGTGTTTCGGCATATATCAATGCCTAACATCAGGGGTTGAATTGCTACCTCTAGTCAAAAGCACTGGTATTCAACTCTGTGTGCATATGGAATCATAGAATTGTAAATGGGGTCAAGCTAGTCGGAGCACAGTCACAAGTAAACCACCACTGGCAAGCACTCCACTGTTGGATTCGTCCTTGTTCAGCCTCTACTTTTGTTTGTTTTTGGCCATGTTGAGAAATCCATCTGCTTTGAAAATGAGTCCACATTTATCAAAAGACAGTGAATGGGAAGCCCAGAAAGACTAAGGACACTGTGGTGATTCTGAGAATGGGGCCGCAATTTGATTTGCTCCCTGCACTCACTTTATTTTGGTGATGCTGGAGCCAGAGTTCTGCGTTTACGGGAATGGGGAAAGTTGGCGTCAGAAAAGAAAGGATCAAAGGCCCAACTAGTCGGAGAGATGGAAATTGAATAGGATTGGAAATCTATGAGTGGAGGAAAGATGGATTACAGGCAACTAGACTCATGCCTAATTCCAGGTCTAAAGCTGGATGTTAGGCATTCTATTCATGAGTGAGCAATAAACTGTCTAAAAATGAAACACTACCAGCCAAGATTAATAATTGATGGCACCTATTCTAATTAGAAGAAGGTTATACGGTCAAACAACAGTCAGTGCTTGGACTACAGTGAATCAATATTTTAACAATAATGTCAGAAGGAATAAGAGGTACCATTATTCCCCCCCCCCCCCCCCATAAGACTGTTTCATATTAAATTTACTGCAAGACTCAGTGATTTTACAGAAGATCATTACAGACCACTTTTTTGGATCTGACTCAAGCTTTAGGATGAAGAGTTACAGTGGTGGAAATAAGTATTTGATCCCTTGCTGATTTTGTAAGTTTGCCCACTGACAAAGACATGAGCAGCCCATAATTGAAGGGTAGGTTATTGGTAACAGTGAGAGATAGCACATCACAAATTAAATCCGGAAAATCACATTGTGGAAAGTATATGAATTTATTTGCATTCTGCAGAGGGAAATAAGTATTTGATCCCCCACCAACCAGTAAGAGATCTGGCCCCTACAGACCAGGTAGATGCTCCAAATCAACTCGTTACCTGCATGACAGACAGCTGTCGGCAATGGTCACCTGTATGAAAGCCACCTGTCCACAGACTCAGTGAATCAGTCAGACTCTAACCTCTACAAAATGGCCAAGAGCAAGGAGCTGTCTAAGGATGTCAGGGACAAGATCATACACCTGCACAAGGCTGGAATGGGCTACAAAACCATCAGTAAGACGCTGGGCGAGAAGGAGACAACTGTTGGTGCCATAGTAAGAAAATGGAAGAAGTACAAAATGACTGTCAATCGACAAAGATCTGGGGCTCCACGCAAAATCTCACCTCGTGGGGTATCCTTGATCATGAGGAAGGTTAGAAATCAGCCTACAACTACAAGGGGGGAACTTGTCAATGATCTCAAGGCAGCTGGGACCACTGTCACCACGAAAACCATTGGTAACACATTACGACATAACGGATTGCAATCCTGCAGTGCCCGCAAGGTCCCCCTGCTCCGGAAGGCACATGTGACGGCCCGTCTGAAGTTTGCCAGTGAACACCTGGATGATGCCGAGAGTGATTGGGAGAAGGTGCTGTGGTCAGATGAGACAAAAATTGAGCTCTTTGGCATGAACTCAACCCGCCGTGTTTGGAGGAAGAGAATGCTGCCTATGACCCAAAGAACACCGTCCCCACTGTCAAGCATGGAGGTGGGAATGTTATGTTTTGGGGGTGTTTCTCTGCTAAGGGCACAGGACTACTTCACCGCATCAATGGGAGAATGGATGGGGCCATGTACCGTACAATTCTGAGTGACAACCTCCTTCCCTCCGCCAGGGCCTTAAAAATGGGTCGTGGCTGGGTCTTCCAGCACGACAATGACCCAAAACATACAGCCAAGGCAACAAAGGAGTGGCTCAGGAAGAAGCACATTAGGGTGATGGAGTGGCCTAGCCAGTCACCAGACCTTAATCCCATTGAAAACTTATGGAGGGAGCTGAAGCTGCGAGTTGCCAAGCGACAGCCCAGAACTCTTAATGATTTAGAGATGATCTGCAAAGAGGAGTGGACCAAAATTCCTCCTGACATGTGTGCAAACCTCATCATCAACTACAGAAGACGTCTGACCGCTGTGCTTGCCAACAAGGGTTTTGCCACCAAGTATTAGGTCTTGTTTGCCAGAGGGATTAAATACTTATTTCCCTCTGCAGAATGCAAATAAATTCATATACTTTCCACAATGTGATTTTCCGGATTTAATTTGTGATGTGCTATCTCTCACTGTTACCAATAACCTACCCTTCAATTATGGGCTGCTCATGTCTTTGTCAGTGGGCAAACTTACAAAATCAGCAAGGGATCAAATACTTATTTCCACCACTGTATAGTTTGCAGTTTATTCAGACTTTCTATACCACCCATACTGACAAGCAGAACAGGGAGGTGAGCAATCCATAAATTAAAAAGAAATTTGTTTACGAGAAACCAGAAAAGGAACTACAGTAATCACAGGATAGAAAAACACTCATACCAGAAAGATATCAATCAACAACCATTAAAAAAAAAAAAATATATATATATATATACAAAAATGTTTCAAGGGATAAACTGCCAATAGAGAGACTTAGTCACTGTTTCCAAAAAGCTTTATGGGTCAAAGGCATGCTCAAATAGCCATGTTTCTATAGTTCGCTTAAATTCTTATTAGAAGTAATGCTATGAATGCAAAGTGGTAAATTATTCCAAGAAGCAGGGGCAGTAAAATAGAAGGCACTATCAGGCTCATTTTCGAAAGAGCACATCCATCTTTCAACATAAATCGGAAGATGGACGTCCATCTCCCAGAGACGTCCAAATCGGTATAATCGAAACCCGATTTGGATGTCTCCAACTGCAGTCCGTCGCAAGGACGGCCAAATTTCAAGGGGACTTGTCGGAGGTGTAGTGAAGGCAGGGCTTGCCTAACACTTGGACATCTTTGACCCATAATCGAAAAAAGCAAGGACGTATCTGACAAACATTTGGACGTTTTCACCCGGACGTGTTTTTTTTTTACAAATAAGGCACAAAAAGGTGCCTGAAATGACCAGATGACCACCGGAGGGAATCAGGGATGACCTCCCATTACTCCCACAGTGGTCACTAACCCCTCCCACCTCAAAAAAAATCTTTAAACATATTTCATGCTAGTCTTAGATGTCATACTCAGGTCCATGACAGCGCATGAAGGTTCCAGGAGCAGTTTTAGTGGGTACTGCAGTGCACTTCAGACAGGCGGACCCAGGCCCATACCCCCTACCTGTTACATTTGTGGAGGAAAGAGCAAGCTCTCCAAAACCCACCACAAATCCACTATATCCATATATAGGTGCCCCCTTCACCTGTAAGGACTATGGTAGTGGTGTACAATTGTAGGTAGTGGGTTTTGGGGGGGTTTGGGGGGCTCAGCACACAAGGTAAGGGAGCTATGTTCCTGGAAGCATTTTATGAAGTCCACTGTAGTGCCCCCTAGGGTGCCCGGTTGGTGTTCTGGCATGTCAGGGGGACCAGGGCACTAGAAATCCTGGCTCCCCCCACGTCCAATTGGCTTGCATTTGGTCGTTCTGAGATGGATGTCTTGGTTTCAAAAATCGCTGAAAGTCAGAAACGTCCAAATCCAAGGACGTCCAAACTTAAGGATTTGGATGTCTCTGATGGTATTTTCGAAATGAAAAATGAACGTCCATCTTTAAAAAAAAAAAAAAAAAACGGTTTTCCCTGCCCCTGAATTTGGACATTTTGCAAAGACGTCCAAATCACAACTTGGACGTTTCTTTCGAAAATGCCCCTCCACGTCTCGTTGATTCAATGTGCGCTTGTTTTGGAACGTAAAACTATTGCTGGAGTATATGGAATTGTAAGAGTGGCCAAATAATCTGGGATGCCAACCCTTAAATGTCTTAAACATAAGTAATACTAATTTATAAGTGATTCTTTGCTCTATAGGCAGCCAATGCTTTCTCTAATCATAGGGGTAACATGGTCAGACACTTTAACATAATATAACAATTTGTTTCTACATTTTGAATCAATTGCAATTTCTTTATCTGTGAATGTGGCAGGCCAGAGTAAATGATGTTACAGTAATCAGTTTGGTAATAAGCAAAGACAAAATAAACCCATGAATATGCCTCGATCAAAAAAATTTCTCGCTGAATGCAATTGGCGCAGTGTGAGAAGCAGCTCTTACATAACTCTCTGCAGTGGTATAAAGTCTGTGAGGTACTTTATAGTCTTGGACTCTGCATCATTTTCAAGTGAAAGTACAGTGGTGGAAATAAGTATTTGATCCCTTGCTGATTTTGTAAGTTTGCCCACTGACAAAGACATGAGCAGCCCATAATTGAAGGGTAGGTTATTGGTAACAGTGAGAGATAGCACATCACAAATTAAATCCGGAAAATCACATTGTGGAAAGTATATGAATTTATTTGCATTCTGCAGAGGGAAATAAGTATTTAATCCCTCTGGCAAACAAGACCTAATACTTGGTGGCAAAACCCTTGTTGGCAAGCACAGCGGTCAGACGTCTTCTGTAGTTGATGATGAGGTTTGCACACATGTCAGGAGGAATTTTGGTCCACTCCTCTTTGCAGATCATCTCTAAATCATTAAGAGTTCTGGGCTGTCGCTTGGCAACTCGCAGCTTCAGCTCCCTCCATAAGTTTTCAATGGGATTAAGGTCTGGTGACTGGCTAGGCCACTCCATGACCCTAATGTGCTTCTTCCTGAGCCACTCCTTTGTTGCCTTGGCTGTATGTTTTGGGTCATTGTCGTGCTGGAAGACCCAGCCACGACCCATTTTAAGGCCCTGGCGGAGGGAAGGAGGTTGTCACTCAGAATTGTACGGTACATGGCCCCATCCATTCTCCCATTGATGCGGTGAAGTAGTCCTGTGCCCTTAGCAGAGAAACACCCCCAAAACATAACATTTCCACCTCCATGCTTGACAGTGGGGACGGTGTTCTTTGGGTCATAGGCAGCATTTCTCTCCTCCAAACACGGCGAGTTGAGTTCATGCCAAAGAGCTCAATTTTTGTCTCATGTGACACAGCACCTTCTCCCAATCACTCTCGGCATCATCCAGGTGTTCACTGGCAAACTTCAGACGGGCCGTCACATGTGCCCTTCCGGAGCAGGGGGGACCTTGCGGGCACTGCAGGATTTGCAATCCGTTATGTCGTAATGTGTTACCAATGGTTTTCGTGGTGACAGTGGTCCCAGCGCCTTGAGATCATTGACAAGTTCCCCCTTGTAGTTGTAGGCTGATTTCTAACCTTCCTCATGATCAAGGATACCCCACGAGGTGAGATTTTGCGTGTGGAGCCCCAGATCTTTGTCGATTGACAGTCATTTTGTGCTTCTTCCATTTTCTTACTATGGCACCAAACAGTTGTCTCCCTTCTCGCCCAGCGTCTTACTGATGGTTTGTAGCCCCATTCCAGCCTTGTGGCAGGTGTATGATCTTGTCCTGACATCCTTAGACAGCTCCTTGCTCTTGGCCATTTTGTAGAGGTTAGAGTCTGACTGATTCACTGAAGTCTGTTGGGACAGGTGTCTTTCATACAGGTGACCATTGCCGACAGCTGTTGTCATGCAGGTAACGAGTTGATTTGGAGCATCTACCTGGTCTGTAGGGGCCAGATCTCTTATGGTTGGTGGGGATCAAATACTTATTTCCCTCTGCAGAATGCAAATAACTTCAATACTTCCACAATGTGATTTCCGCGATTTAATTGTGATGTGCTATCTCTCACTGTTACCAATAACCTACCTTCAATTATGGGCTGCTCATGTCTTTGTCAGTGGGCAAACTTACAAATCAGCAAGGGATCAAATACTTATTTCCACCACTGTACATGCATATTTTCTCTTTGACTCAGTCTTGGTGTCCCTGTTTCTTTCAAGATGTGGCATCTGCGTTATTTTCAGCTGTCAGAGTTACATTTCCATGTATGCAGTAGGTTAAAACCAAGACAGGATCAGTTTTATCCTGGTGAGTTGACAACCTCTCCCTCACGAGAGCCCTATCTGAACTGTTTAGAAACATATTTGTCTGGCAAAAACATTCTCCAGGAAAAATACATGGCAAGCAAAATTTTTGTGCAGAAACTTATTGGATGTTCATGCTTAAGGATTATCTTTGAATATCAGGCCAAAGGTGTTGCTTTGCTTGTTTCAGTTTCCCCTGTATCTAGCTCTGTAATCTGCTTATATCAGAGTCTAGGATTCTGAGGTTGAATTATTGTATTACTATGACATCCATGTTTTATTTTTAATTTATGGTCATAAGTTCCTACATCCCCTACTGGCCTTCCAGCAGTTCTGAAAGAATTATGATTTAGTTTTTGAAATGGTATCTTGCCTTGCACAGCTTTTTGCATCAGTACCTTTCTCCAATCATGACTGTATGCTAAGTTTGAGTAGAAGAAGGCCATTGCTGAGGTCTTGTATGTAAGACCCTTTCTGTATTGTGCATGTAAGTTTTTATTTAGCTCATATCTTTCCAGTGGTAGTTCAAGGTGAGTTGTAATCAGGTCAGTAAGTATTTTCCTGCCTCCAGAGGGCTAGCAATCTAAAGCCTCTCCTTTTGCAAAGCCACGCTAGTGGCTGCTGGTACGGTAATGCTAACTCAGCCCAAAGTGAATGGGCTGTGCCGCATGGCTTTACAAAAGGGGCTTAAGTTTATACCTGAAGTAATGGAAGGTTAAGTGACTTACCCAAGGCCACAAGGAGCATCAATGGGATTTGAACCCTGGTCTCTCTGGTTCACAGTCTGGTGCTCTAAAAGCTAGGCTTCTCTTTATATGCTGAGTTTGTAGAAAAGGTCTTTGCTGAAAGCTTGTATGTTAGACCTTCACTATATATTTTGCATGCAAGTATTTATTTTAATTTTATTTAAGTATTTTGTTTATGGCTTTTGAGCATTAGTTCAAGGTGGGTTATATTCAGGTATACCAGGTATTTCCCTGTCCCCAGAAGGCTTACAATCTAAGTTTCAATCTGAGGCAATGGAGGGTAATGTAACTGTCCAAGGCCACAAGAAGTGTCAAAGGGAGTTGCATCTTGTCTCCTTGGTTCACCGCCTGCTGCTCTGCAACCAATAGGCCAGTGGTTCCCAAACCTAGCCCTGAAGACACCCCAACCAGTCAGGTTTTCAGGATATCCACAATGAATATTCATGAAAGATATTTGCATGCACTGCCTCCACTGCATGCTAATCTCTCTCATAAATATTCATTGTGGATATCCTGAAAATGTGAGTGGCTGGGGTGCCTCCAGGATCAGGTTTGGGAACCACTGCCCTAAGGGAAAGACTAGGCTGCCTATATGTATGTATATTTGCACATGCAAATGCCCAGCTAATGGCAGGTGCATAAAATACATCATTCTATAACATCACACCTAAATTCTAGGAACATCCCTCCCATTTCCTTCCTATGGCCACAACCCTCTGAAGTTGCATGCTATGAAATTTAGGCACACGTTATAGAATTGGATGTAGGTGAGATCCATGTGTAACTCCTAGTTATTGCCAATTAACTGCCTGTTAATACCAATTATTGGATTTGATATGCAGGTACTTTTCTCTGTCCCTAGTGGGCTCACAATCTAAGTTTTTGTACCTGGACCATGGAGGGTCATTGATTTAGCTATTTAGTTTACACATGAATCTATGATCTGTGCCCAACAGAATCCGGCGGACAGTGCCTTATAAAAACGTTCATATACAATTCCAAATGCATTAAAGTAGAAGTTTGTTTCACTGATCTGAACAATATGTTCTAAATTTTCAGTGTGAAAGGAAAATTATTGAAATATTCAAAAAGCAATTAAGAATAAGCAACCAATAAATCTTGAATGCATAAATCTTCACATTCTATGTCACAGAAAAGCATTTCTAAATTAGCTGTTTCAAAAGAAATTGCCTTCACAAGACTCTTTGGGCACTGACAAGCCCATAAAATACAAGCAGTTTGACAACACTAAGACATTGCCTCGATACAAGCCATCCTTCCAAAGTCAGTAACTGTGGATTAAGAAAACTTCTGAGAAAGGTCACTGTTAGGTCTAAAATTACTTTAAAAGAACTATAGAGGTCTCTGCCTGAGACTGAGAAAATGCTGATTGTTAGGAGTACTCCACAAAAATAACATGTGTGGGGGAGGGGGGGGGCAGGGGGACAAGACAGGCAAAGAAGAAGCCACTGTTTAAAAAAGGCCATATGACAGATCACTATTTTTGCAAATAAACAAACAAACAGAACAGGTGACTGCACACATGAAATGGCTAACATTTGTATTTTATTTTATTTATTAGAATTTATTTACTGCCTTTTTGAAGGAATTCACTCAAGGCGTTGTACAGCAAAATTAAGTCAAACATAAGCAATAGACAATATAACAGTAAAAATATTCATAATAAGTATGGCGTGTAGTATGCTATAATATGTCAACACAATACACAGTAGAACATTTTAATAGACAGTATAGGGTGTAAGCAAAGATGGAACATATAGATAGATGACAGAGTAACAGGGGTAAGAAAATAAGGGACTAGTTAAAGAGAGTTGGAAATGAGGTTAGAAAGTGCTTGAACATTATCTTGGCTAGGGTAGGAGTGGGTAAACGTGTTCTGCTATAATATGTGTAGATGGTGTCATTTACTTCTTCCATTAAAGGCCTGATTGAAGAGCCAAGCTTTCACCTGCTTCCTAAAGAAGAGATAGACATGTATTAGGTGAAGCCTTTTAGGGAGTGCATTCCAGAGTTTGTGGGCTACTCCGGAGAAGGCTCTCTATCTGGTATCATATCAGTGATGTCCTTTGGAGCGTGGAGCGGATGTGGTTAGGGAAACTGAGAGGACCTTAGTGACCTTGAAGGTGTATAGAGGGAGATCCTGTTCTTCAAGTACTCTGGGCCATTTTGTTTAAGGGCCTTGAAGGACAGAGAGTTTTAAATTTGGCTGTGTATTATACTAGTAGCCAGTGACGTTTATGCAAAAATGGTGTGATGTAATCACGTCGTTTACAACATGTTATTAATACACTACAGCATATCACTTACAGTGGCCACTCTTGCTGAGGACAGGAATGTAACACCAGTTTTTGTAAAGGACTCCAGTTTGATCTTGGAAACTGATGACCAATGATCCTGACATTGGTTTTTATAGAAATGAGAATTGTTGATCATATAGATAGGCACATATCATCAGATTCTATATAAGTCTCCCAGAATTGGGTGCCAGAATTTGCGCACCAATCAATTGCTGCTAATTGGTGATAACACTCAATTAGTGTCATTAACAGGCACTAATTGAAAACAATTAGGATTTACATGTGGCTCCGAGATCCACGTGCTTCTCTAACAACTGCACCCAACTGTCTTCAAGTACATCTGAAGTGGAAGGTTCCATGGGAGGGACATGGACAGGTTAGGGGCAGTCCAAGAAGTTAGGCACGGTATTACAAAATAATGGCTATCCATACCTAACTTTGTGCATGGGAATTGCACCCACTTCTATGAGGCATAAGTCCCACATCCACAGTTAGGCGTGACCTGTGCACGGAGCCCTTATTCAAACAACATTAAGTGCCCTATATAGAATAAGGGCTCAGTGCAGATCCTTTCAGAGCCCAGCTTTCTTCGCTATTTATAGAATTCCCCCCCCAGATTAATTCACCTCATAAAGATATAGGGGAATTAGGAAAGGTCAGAGAAGGCTGGCAGAAATGATAAAGGGGATGGAACACTTCTCTTCAACTTCGAAAAAGATGATTGAGAGGAAGTATGATAGAAGTTTTTAAAATTATGAGTGGGCTGGAATGGTCACTTAACCTTTCAAAAAAAAACAAACACTCTGCTGTTTTTGAAAGGTAGTTAATTCAGTGGTTCCCAAACCTGGTCCTGGAGGCACCCAGTCAGTCAGGTTTTCAGGATATCCACAATGATATTCATGACAGAGATGTGCATGCAGTGGAGGCAGTGCATGTAAATTTCTCTCATGAATATTCCTTGTGGCTATCCTGAAAACCTGACTGACTGGGGTGCCTCCAGGACCGGGTTTGGGAACCACTGAGTTAATTGAATAAATGTAAAACTCCATAAAACAAATGATCAGAAGATTGAAAAAAAAAAAAAAAACCTTTAGAAAGCATTTTTTTTCATGCAACACATAATTAAGCTGTGGAATCTGTAACTGGAAGATGGGGTCACAGCAATTAACATTGTGCATTTCATGAGAGATTTCAACAAGCTCCTGGAGATAAAGTCTATAAAATAAATTAGATAGACTAAAGAAAGCCATCACATATTCCAGGAAATAAATGTTGAGAAATGCATCTTCCTTTTGGGATCTGCCAGGTACTTGTGACATGGGCTGGCATGCTGGGCTTCATGGACATTGGTCTGGCTCAGCATGGCTTTTGTACATATTTTATGCAGGAGAATGTTTTGTAGTCTGATTAGATCACAGTGGAATGTTTCAGTATGAATGTATGCAAGGGGGGGGGGGGGGGGGGGGGGAATTCTGCATAGGTCACCAAGGTTAGGTAGTCAGTTTTGCCCAAGGATCCAAAGTCCATGTGCAACACAACTGGCTAAATTAGTGCTAACCATTAATAATTGGTGTTAATCACTTAATTGGCAGTCATTAGGAGTTATGCCCTTTGTCCCATTCTATAGCATGCGTGCCTAATTTTCATAGCACGCAACTCCAAAGGGGATGTGGCTATGGAAAGGGCATGGGTGGTTTTGGGGTGTTCCCAGAATTTAGGTACGGTGTTAATAGAATACATGCATTTGCATACCTAACTGACATTAGCTGGGCACGAGAATTTACACCAGCCTTTGACAAGAGGAAATGCTCGCACCCAAAGTTAGGTGCAAAGAGGGAGATTCTGTATATGGCGCCTAAAGATCCACGTGGAAAACATTTTCACCTAAGCATATTCTATAAGTGGCACCTAGATTTAGGCGCAAAATATAGAATACGCTTAGTTAACCCTGTGCTTAAAACTACGCACATCTATTTACACCAATGAAAACATGGCGTAAATCCTGGTGCATAGATTTAAGCAAATAGGGCCATATTCTATAACTATGCATGTAAATTTTAAAATGCCCACAAAATACCCATTTCCCCAATCCCTTTTTGGCTGCGTGTGTTAGAATTTAGGTGCAGTGCATTACAGAATATGCAGAGGTACCCTTTTACAAAGGCATATAAGGGCCTACGCACATCTAGCATGTGCCAAATCGGCATTACCACACGGATACTGTGGTAATTTTCTATTTTCTACCACGGGGGCATTCTCAGCAGTAATCGGCAGTTGGCACACTTTGTACAGTTACCGCATGGGTAATGCGTGAGCCCTTACCACTAAGTCAATGGGTGGCGTTAAGGGCTCAGGCCATAAATAGATGCACGCCGGTTTTTCATTTGCTGCACGCCCATTTCCCAGCCCCCCTCCAAACATCTTCCTTTTTTCCAGATGCGGTGGAGAAATGGTTCAGCGCACATCCAATACATTCGCCCACACTACTGCAGGCCACTTTTTGGTGCGCTTTTGTAAAAGGGCCACTTAGTGAGTTGTGCACGTAAATCCTAATTATTGCCAATTAATGCTCACTATTGCTTGTTAAGTGCTGCTATCAATGCTGATTGGCTTGTTAAGCCAATTAAGTTATGCACGTTGTTGTAGAATCCGCCTGGATTTTGACACGGATCTCTTGGCACCCTATATAGAATCTGGGAAAAATGCGCACTAAGCTAGTCAAACATATAAATGACAAGTGACCGACTCATCCGCAAATGCGCAGTAGAGCCCGAACGTTGAGACAGGAAAAGTCCTAGCCCCGCCTCCACCAGCTCCAGAATCAGAAAGGAGGGGGAGTCAGAGGCGGGCGAATGCAAGTAGAGAGAAGGACAGGGCGTGGGAATTGGAGGGGGCGTGGAAGGCGAGGGGCGGAGAGTACACAAACAGCCCGAATGTAAGTGAAGGACGGGGCATGGGAATTGGAGGGGGTGCTGTCGAAATCAGAGGGGGAAGGAGCAACGAATGAAGGCCCCACTCCCCGATATTGCCGCCGCCACTCCCGCCCCCCAGCAGTGATATGAACGTGTCTCTCACCTCCGTGTGAAAGCACTGCAGGCAGCAGAAGATTCTGCAGCGCTTTCACATGGAGATGAGAGGCGCTTTCATATCACTGCAGGGGGCCCGGCATGAAGGGGGGCGGGAGCGGTGGCGAGGAGGGTAGGGACATGGGGGGAGGCCAGGGGAGAGA
>NW_021962884.1:0-41125 GCF_901765095.1 Microcaecilia unicolor | reverse complement strand
GGGGGGGGGGGGGGGGGCAGTACCGCAGGAGCCCTCGGAATGGGGGGAGACCCACCCGAAGGCTCACCGCCACCAGCAGGGTAATGGACAGCCCTCACCTGCACTCCAGACAAAGCACCACCGTCCGACGACATCAGCAGCCGAGGAGGTCTCCATACCGACGCCGACGCAGCCTTCCGATGTCGCCCCGATGCAGAGGGCCGATGCCTCGATGCACTCGGGGGCGAAGATGAAGGTCTAGGCGCCGACGACGTCGAAGCAGTCGATACTCCTGGTGCCGATGCCGACGAAGAGCACGAGAACAAAATGTTCCACTGGGCTAACCTCGCTACCTGAGTCCGCTTTTGTAAAAGGGAACGCAGACTACAGGCCTGAGGGTGGTGCCCAGCCCCCAGACACTGAAGACACGATGCGTGCCTGTCAGTGAGCGAGATTACCCGGGCGCACTGGGTGCACTTCTTGAAGCCGCTGGAAGACTTCGATGTCATGGGCGGAAAAATCGCGCCGGCGAGATCAAAACTCGAAATGGCGAAAATGGCACCGCAAAAATAAGGGGAAGAAAAACTTCGACCGAGGCCTAAATAGGGCCTACCCCGACGACGAAAGAAAACTTACCGGGGCAAAGACTGGAAGTATGGGAAGGGAGAAAACCATAAAAGTTTCCTTCCGACACCTTTTTTTTTTTTGAACGAAGTCGATAAAACGACGCGTGAGGTCAACTTTGGGGCGCGAACGGCGAAACACGACCGTACCGAGCGCGGACAAAAGAAGACTGGCCGGCACGAGCCGGTTCGGGCGGGAAGACGGCCGCGCATGCACGGTGCGCATCGGCGCGCGAGGACTAGCAAAGGACTTTGCTAGAAAGTGTTCCGATTGGAGGGGCTGCCGTGGACGTCACCCATCAGTGAGAACAAGCAGCCTGCTTGTCCTCGGAGAAGTTATTTTTACATAAAAAGAGTAGCATAACCAATTTTAACAAGTGGATATAAGTAGAAAACAGTACTGATAATAGGTACAGGTGGAGGTGCCTTAGAAAATAACGTAGTCAAAATTCAAACAAGCAGATATAAGCAAAAAACATTTCTGATAATAGGTAAGTACTGATATCAGGTAAAGGTAGAGATACCGTAGAATATAACGTGATCGAAGTTCAAACAAGCAGATATAAGCAGAAACATTGCTGATAATAGGTAAGGTTGCGATGTATTACATTGATAATTGCTGATCTTATTGGTATGCCTTGTTGAATAGGTGGGTCTTCAGGGATTTGCGAAAGTTAGTTAGTTCATAAGTAGTTTTTAAGTTGCGCGGCAGTGCGTTCCATAACTGTGTACTCAGGTAGAAGTTTGATGCATGTGTTAGTTTGTATTTTAGGCCTTTACAACTGGGGAAGTGAAGATTAAGGAATATGCGGGATGACCTTATAGCATTCCTGGATGGGAGGTCTACCAGATCTGACATGTAGGTTGGGGCATTTCCGTGGATGATTTTATGAACCAGGGAACATACCTTGAACGTAATTTGTTCTTTAAGTGGGAGCCAATGTAGTTTCTCCCTTAGGGGTTTAGCACTTTCATATTTTGTTTTTCCATAAATAAGTCTAGCTGCGGTGTTCTGGGTGGTTTGCACTCTCTTGATGATTTGTTCTTTACAGCCAGCGTAGAGTGCATTACAGTAGTCTAGGTGACTAAGCCCTATTGATTGTACCAGGTTACGAAAGATGGCCCTTGGGAAGAAAGGTCTAATCCTTTTTAGTTTCCACATAGAATAGAACATCTTTTTAGTTGTGTCGATCGATGGTGACTCCAAGTACCTGCCTGTGGTGGGAGCTGAAGGATTGAACTCCCGGTGGGCAATTTGATGGGGTGGAGATCAAATTCAGGATGTATCCGCACTGCACTATTTGGAGAACCCACTGGTCGGAGATTATAAGAGGCCACCTTTGGTGAAAAACTGTCAACCTCCCCCCGACCGGCAGGCCGTCCGGCACGGCTACCTTTATGGCGGCTATGTTCCCATGGATCCAGTCAAAAGCCCATCCCCTGCTTTTGCTGTGGAGCTGCAGGGGCCTACTTAGGCGCATGCTGTTGACGAGAACGAGCGCGCTGGGACTGTCCCTGTGCCTGAGGAGGCCTTCGGGCCGGCTGGTTGTACCTACGTTTGTTGTAAGCGTAGGGTGCAGCATGCCGGGCCCAGGAAAAACTTCCACCTGTGGAGGTGAATGCTGAAGGCGCCCGGTGGGAGAGCTTCTCGACGGTGCTTCTTCGCAACCTTCTTTCGATGCCCATCATCGGCGCTCTGCGGCATGGACGAGGAGGAGGTGGAGTCTCCGCACCCTCTGGGGGTCGGATCCGACAGGGTTCGGTCCCAATGGCCCTGGGCGGCGGGACCAGCAGAGGCGGACTGCCCACTCGGTCGTTCACTGCCGCCATCGCTGGCAGGTCGTCGGGCCAAGGGAACCTGTAGTCCTGGAGTCGATGCCATGCTCGGCGTCGAAGTCGTCGACATTGGTATCGATACCAAAGTCCCAGCCGTCGACATCGATGCCGCCGACGTCAAAGGGCCGGTGCAAGTTCCGAAAAGACGGTCCCGAAGAACTTGCCTCGTCACCTGCGTCTGCTTTTCCAAGCCGAGACACAAGGTGCACACCTTGGAATTATGCTCCGGGCTGAGGCACTGGAGACACCAAGCGTGAGGATCGGTCTGCGAGATCTGCCTGCCACACCGACCACACTTTTTGAATCCGCTCGGGACCTTTGAGGACATTGACGGAAAAATTGCGTCGGCGAAGTCAAAACCGTCGATGGTGGCGGTAAAAATAACACCACAAAATGAAAGAAATCGGTTGCGCGGCCGACGAAGCAAAATAGAACTCGATAAGGATTTTTTTTAACAAAAAGAAAACAAAAGGAAATCGCGGGCTAGGCCGCAAAACGGTTTTCCGGGGCTGACACGGAGAGGGACGAAGCTACGTCTCTCTCCAGCGCGTAAAATTGAAAAACTGAGCGGCCGAGCATGCGCGGTGGGCGTACCCCGCTTGCGGGACCTCCCGCAAGATTTTTTTTCCGGTTTCGAGACACTGCCGTGGACATCAACCCAATCGTGAGAACAAGCAGCCTGCTTGTCCTCGGAGAAAATCAGATTCGCCAAAATCAGAGAGGCCCGTCAGACCTCATAGCAGAGAAGCAATCCCAGTCTTCTGTCCACTCTAAACGGGGTCTTTTAGCAAGAACGGGACTAGCCCCTTCCTCCATTTGGTGGTGGGGGGGGGGGCTGCAATTTCCAGGCTTCATAAAGCGTCCACACAAAATCCAGAGGGAACCCGACCCCTCCTGTTCCTTCATTTGGTATCTTCTGAGCCAAGAAGGGAGAAACAGACCCAAAAACAACCGGTTCAGTCGATTGGGCCGGATTCAAAATGGCGGCCATTCCCACCAAAACTGACCCTGCTGCCGCTACTGCCTGTGACCCCCAAAGCTATAGGGGCCGCAGAATTCACCGGAACTTCCGCGGTCAATTCGGGGGGAGCCGTGGACAGCTGCTTTGGCTCCCTGCAGAGGCGACACTGACCGACCAGAGTCTCTACTCCGCACGGGAGCACGCACGGCAACGGAGGAGCTTGCCAGACTGAAGGGAGAGACAAACGCTGACTTGAAAAAGGCGCCGACCTGCCCCCACTTATAATAATAAAAGTACTGCTCTCCCTACTAGTCAAAGGAAAGTGAACTCCTCGTTCGTTCCGAGTGAATTAATTATTATTTTTTTTTTTAAAGGAACAAGAGAACAAACCTGGCAGCTGCTGATTGTAAGGCACTCAAGGCTCCAGTACAGAGAAAGGAGCCGAGGCACAAAGGTGCCACTAACAGAGAGCAGCACAGGGGGAGGGACCCAACTAACAGGTGTAACACCCCAAGGGGAATACTGGGCCCCACCGGACCCAAACCCCCAAAGCACTTTTTTTTTTAAACACATGCACAGGGTTCTGCCACAAGAACTCCAAATTAAAATTTAAAAATTCCCTTTCCTTATTCGTAAAACTACCTCACCAGACTATTGAAGACTGCACAGGCTGTCCTTCTACCTCTGCTGAGACTGAGAAACTACTGGCTAGTGGGGGTGCTGCACAGGTTATATATACAGTATCCAAAGCTCAGTGGTTTCACAGTCTCCCTTCTGCTGGTAGGAGTACATAACCCACGCGTCTTGACCGGTCTGGAGGGTCGCTGAGGAAGCACCCTTTCAGTCCTAAGAGCAAAGCCAATCATTTGTGCCCATGGAAACCATCAAACTTTGAGGCTGACCTATATGCATGCGGTTATGGCCCCATGCACTGCCATGACCCCATAGCTCAACTAAACCTGAGGGAACACGTTAGGAGCAATCCTAAACCAGAGAGCTACACAGGATATGTCCATCCACCTGCTCAGATAGAGAGAATACTGAAAGTGAGGCTGCTGCACAGTATCCTTTATGGTAGAGCCCTGGCATTCTCCAACTGCTGGTAGAGGGACATAATAACCCACTCGTCTCTAGATTGATCTGTGTGACGCTATGGAAATTAAGATTGAATATAACTATGCTGTTTTCAGGAAGAAGTTTGCAAACTTTATTTTGGAAAAATGCTAAGGATTAGTTGGAATTTTTTCTTGTTATGATTATCATATAAATTTTATATTTTACCTATTTTGTACACCACATTGAACCCAAAGTGGGGATACTGGCGGTTACAAGTTAGTATTTGATTTGAAGTGCTCCCACCCCCTTTATCATTATCGCCACCCTTCTCTATAGATTTTCTAAATACACTATTTTTTCTTGAGATGCAGTGACCAGAATTGCACAGTATTCAAGGTGCAATCACACCATGGAGAAATACAAAGGTATAACATTCTCAGTTTTGTTTTCCATTCCTTTCCTAACATTCTATTTGCTTTCCTAACTGCCGCTGCTGCACACTGAGCAGAGGGTTTCAACGCATCAATGACGACACCTAGATCTCTTTCCTGGGCAGTAATGCGTAGTGTGGAATCTTGCATCACATAGCTATAGTTTGGATTCTTTCCCACATGCATCACTCTGCACTTGCTCACATTAAACATCTGCCATTTGGATGCCCAGTCTCCCGGTCTCATAAGGTCTTCTTGCAGTTTTTTACAATCCTCTTGCAATTTAACTTTAACTTGCTGATGACAATTATTCAAATTACCTCACTAGTTATTCCATCTCCAGATCATTTAGAAGGAGAAAATCAATCTTTTAACTTGCTTTTCTTTAATCCATCCGGACCGGCCCAGAATGACCGCTGGGTTGTACACGCCCCAGCAGGCCAAGACTGAACACAGATTCTTGAGGGAGCCAATAAGACCCCTTGTGCAGCCTTAGTATTCGAATATCAAAGCAAGAGTAGAGAAAAAAAAAAGAAAAGTCATTTCAGTGCCACCACCTAGACCTCAACAGCAATCTACACTTGAAAAGACAGTGCTGGCATGATAATCACAGGCTTCATGAGTGGTTTTGCTTTTTGATACTTACTTAAAGCAACACCAAAAGAGAACAACACAAACAGCTCCTCACAGAGAAGACCGAACGCAACCAAACCACCAATCGTACACAAAACAGGTTACGACGGGGAGGGATCTGGGCCAATTCGGTGGGAATAAAGGAAAACAAATTAGCAGGCAAGACCTAATTTGTCCTTCACTGACATCCCTCTGGAGCGGCCCAGAATGACTGATGGGAACAGTCAAGGGAAAGACCCTAAAAGCCCCGCAGTAAGCACAAGTTCACCAAAAACAGTATCTTAACATGCATGTATGATGGACAGAGGAATGCAAGAATGACCAGGTGGCCGCCTTACTGATGACCACAGGAGAAACCAGAGAAAGCTCAGCCCAAGAAGAGTCTGACACCGAATCTCCTCTGGAACAAACCTGCATAAAATGAAGATACGTTGACGGGAACGAGCATGCTGGGACTGAACCTGGATAGGCTGCCGAGAAGCAGGAGTGTACCTACACCTATTGTAGGAATAGGAGCACCCCTCTTCCCTCCAAAAAACCTCCTAGATGAGGTGGCGGTACCAGAAGACGCCCGGTGGGAGAGAAAATCCATAGCATCATGGTGCTTCTTGATCTAAAGTGAATGATACATACCTGTAGCATGTGCTCTCCGAGGACAGCAGGCTGATTGTTCTCACGACTGGGTTGACGTCCACGGCAGCCCCCACCAACCGGAACAAAACTTCGCGGGCGGTCCCGCACGCAGGGCACGCCCACCGCGCATGCGCGGCCGTCTTCCCGCCCGTGCGTGACCGTTCCCGCTCAGTTGAATGACAAGCAAAGATGATCAGAACGCAACTCCAAAGGGGAGGAGGGAGGGTAGGTGAGAACAATCAGCCTGCTGTCCTCGGAGAACACCTGCTACAGGTATGCATCATTCACTTTCTCCGAGGACAAGCAGGCTGCTTGTTCTCACGACTGGGGTATCCCTAGCTTTCAGGCTCACTCAAAACAAGAACCCAGGTCAATTTAACCTCACAACGGCGAGGGTACAACAGAAAATTGACCTACGAAGAACAACTAACAGAGTGCAGCCTGACCAGAATAAATTCGGGTCCTGGAGGGTGGAGTTGGATTCACACCCCAAACAGATTCTGCAGCACCGACTGCCCAAACCGACTGTCGCGTCGGGTACCCTGCTGGAGGCAGTAATGTGATGTGAATGTGTGGACAGATGACCACGTCGCAGCCTTGCAAATCTCTTCAATAGTGGCTGACTTCAAGTGGGCCACCGACGCTGCCATGGCTCTGACACTATGAGCCGTGACATGACCCTCAAGAGCCAGCCCAGCCTGGGCGTAAGTGAAGGAAATGCAATCTGCTAGCCAATTGGAGATGGTGAGTTTCCCCGACAGCGACCCCTTTCCTATTGGGGTCAAAAGAAACAAACAATTGGGCGGTCTGTGGGGCTGTGTCCGCTCCAAGTAGAAGGCCAATGCTCTTTTGCAGTCCAATGTGTGCAACTGTCGTTCAGCAGGGCGGGTATGCGGTCTGGGAAAGAATGTTGGCAAGACAATTGACTGGTTAAGATGGAACTCCGACACCACCTTCGGCAGAAACTTTGGGTGAGTGCGGAGCACTACTCTGTTATGATGAAATTTGGTATACGGAGCATGAGCTACCAGGGCTTGAAGCTCACTGACCCTACGAGCTGAAGTAACTGCCACCAAGAAAATGACCTTCCAGGTCAAGTACTTCAGATGGCAGGTATTCAGTGGCTCAAAAGGAGGTTTCATCAGCTGGGTGAGGACGACGTTGAGATCCCATGACACTGCAGGAGGCTTGATAGGGGGACTTTGACAAAAGCAAGCCTCTCATGAATCGAACGACTAAAGGCTCTCCAGAGATGGCTTTACCTTCCACACGATGATGGTAAGCACTAATCGCACTAAGGTGATTCCTTACTGAGTTGGTCTTGAGACCAGACTCTGATAAGTGCAGAAGGTATTCAAGCAGGTTGTGTGCAGGGCAAGAACGAGGTTCTAGGGCCTTGCTCTCACACCAAACGACAAACCTCCACAACTTGAAAAAGTAACTCTTTTTAGTGGAATCCTTCCTAGAGGCAAGCAAGACACGGGAGACACCCTCAGACAGACCCAACGCAGTGAAGTCTACGCCCTCAACATCCAGGCCGTGAGAGCCAGGGACTGAAGGTTTGGGTGCAGCAATGCTCCGTCGTTCTGCGAAATGAGAGTCGGAAAACACTCCAATCTCCACGGTTCTTCGGAGGACAACTCCAGAAGAAGAAGGAACCAGATCTGACGGGGCCAAAAGGGCGCGATCAGAATCATGGTGCCGCGGTCTTGTTTGAGCTTCAGTAAGGTCTTCCCCACCAAAGGTATGGGAGGATAAGCATACAGGAGGCCGGTCCCCCAATGAAGGAGAAAGGCATCCGACGCCAGCCTGCCGTGTGTCTGAAGTCTGGAACAGAACAGAGGCAGCTTGTGGTTGGTCCGAGAGGCGAAAAGGTCCACCGAGGGGGTGCCCCACTCTCGGAAGATCTTGCGTACCACTCTTGCGGTTGCATGACTCTGCTCAGTCTGTCGGCCAGACTGTTGTTTACGCCTGCCAGGTATGTGGCTTGGAGGAGCATGCCGAACTGGCAAGCCAACGCTACATCCCGACGGCTTCCTGACACAGGGGGCGAGATCCGGTGCCCCCCTGCTTGTTGATGTAATACATTGCAACCTGATTGTCTGTCCGAATTTGGATAATTTGACAGGACAGCCGATCTCTGAAAGCCTTCAGTGTGTTCCAGATCGCTCGGAGCTCCAGGAGGTTGATCTGAAGATCCTTTTCCTGGAGGGACCACAGTCCCTGGGTGTGAAGCCCATCGACATGAGCTCCCCATCCCAGGCGAGATGCATCTGTCATCAGCACTTTCGTGGGCTGTGGAATTTGGAATGGACGTCCCGGGGTCAAATTGGTCCGAATGGTCCACCAGTGCAGTGAAGTGCGGCAACTGGTGGAGAGGCGGATGACATCTTCTAGATTCCCGGTGGCTTGAAACCAATGGGAAGCTAGGGTCCATTGAGCAGATCTCATGTGAAGACGAGCCATGGGAGTCACATGAACTGTGGAGGCCATATGACCCAGAAGTCTCAACATCTGCCGAGCTGTGATCTGCTGAGACGCTCTGGTCTGGGAAGCCAGGGACAGGAGGTTGTTGGCCCTCGCTTCGGGAAGGAAGGCCTGAGCCGTCTGAGTATTCAGCAGAGCTCCTATGAATTCCAGAGACTGGGCTGGCTGGAGATGGGACTTTGGGTAATTTATCACAAACCCCAGCAGCTCCAGGAGACGAATAGTGCACTGCATGGACCAGAGATCTCCCGCCTCCGAGGTGTTCTTGACCAGCCAATCGTCGAGATATGGGAACACGTGCACTCCCAGCTTGCATAGATACACCGCTACCACCACGAGGCACTTTGTAAACACCCGTGGGGCAGAGGCGAGCCCAAAGGGCAGCACACAATACTGAAAGTGCCGTGTGCCCAGGCGGAATCTGAGATACTGTCTGTGAGCTGGCAGTATCAGGGATGTGAGTGTATGCGTCCTTTAAATCCAGGGAACATAGCCAATCGTTTTTCTGAATCATTGGCAGAAGGGTGCCAAGGAAAGCATCCTGAACTTTTCTTTGACCAGGAATTTGTTCAGGCCTCTCAAATCTAGGATGGGACGCATCCCCCCTGTTTTCTTTTCCACAAGGAAGTACCTGGAATAGAATCCCTGCCCTTCCTGCCTGGGTGGTACGGGCTCGACCGCATTGGCACTGAGAAGGGCGGAGAGTTCCTCTGCAAGTACCTGCTTGTGATGGGAGCTGAAGGATTGAGCTCCCGGAGGACAATTTGGTGGCAGGGAGGCCAAATTCAGGGCGTATCCGCACCGCACTATTTGGAGAACCCACTGGTTGGAGGTTATGAGAGGCCACCTTTGGTGAAAAAATTTTAACCTCCCTCCGACCGGCAGATCGTCCGGTACGGACACTTTGAGGGCGGCTATGTTCCCATGGATCCAGTCAAAAGCCCGTACCCGGCTTTTGCTGTGGAGGCGCAGGGGGCTGCTTAGGCGCATGCTGTTGACGAGAACAAGCGCGCTGGGACTGTCCCTGTGCCTAACGAGGCCTTCGGGCCGGCTGGGTGTACCTACGCTTGGTAAAGGCATAGGGCGCAGCCTGCTGGGCCCGGGAAAAACGTCCACCTGCTGAGGTGGATGCTGAAGGCGCCCGGGAGAGCTTGTCGAGGGCGGTTTCCCGCTGATGCAGTTGGTCCACCAGCTGCTCGACCGTCTCGCCAAAAATATTATCCCCCCTGGCAAGGGACGTCGGCCAGTCTCTGCTGGGTGCGGTTGTCCAGGTCAGAGGCACGCAGCCATGAGAGCCTGCGCATCACTATACCTTGGGCCGCAGCACGAGAAGCCACGTCACAGGTGTCATAAATACCCCTGGACAGGAACTTTCTGCACGCCTTCAGCTGCCTGACCACCTCCTGAAAAGGCCTGGACTGCTCCGGCGGGAGCTTGTCAACCAGGTCCGCCAATTGCTTCACATTATTCCGCATGTGGATGCTCGTGTAGAGCTGGTAAGACTGGATGCGGGTCGCGAGCATGGAAGATTGGTAGGCCATCCTCCCAAACGAGTCCAGAGTGCGAGACTCCCGCCCCGGGGGCGCCGAGGCGGTATCCCTCGAACTCCGTGCCCTCTTGAGAGCAGAGTCCACGACCGCCGAGTCATGAGGCAATTGGGGCCGCATTGACTCTGGGTCCGAGTGGATTCTGTACTGGGACTCTGCTTTCTTGGGGATGGTGGGATTAGATAGTGGTCTCAACCAGTTCCGAAGCAGTGTCTCTTTGAGGACATTATGCAACGGCACCGTGGAGGACTCTCTAGGTGGTGATGGATAGTCGAGGACCTCTAGCATCTCAGCCCTCGGCTCATCCACAGAGACCACGGGAAAGGGAATGCAAATAGACATATCCCTGATGAAGGAGGCAAAGGAGAGGCTCTCAGGTGGCGAGAGCTTTCTCTCTGGTGAAGGAGTGGGGTCGGAGGGAAGACCCACAGACTCCTCTGAGGAGAAATATCTGGGGTCCTCCTCCTCCCCCCACGAGACCTCTTCCTCGGTGTCGGACATGAGCTCGTGCAGCTCAGTCCTCAACCGGGCCCGGCTCGACGTTGAGGCACCGAGGCCTCGGTGGAGTCGTAGAGCGGTGGACTCCCGCGCTGGCGGGGATGAAGCTCCCTCCATCGACGTCGACTCCACCTGCGTGGCGGTCGAGACCGGCACCGCAAGCGGCGTCGAAGGCCTCGGCACCGGGCTAGAGCACGCCGGCGCCACAGTCAACGGCGCCGAGGGCGCAAGCACCCCCGGCGCCGGCACAGTCTGGCGCATCAGCCCTTCCAGAATCCCTGGGAGGATGGCTCGGAGGCACTCGTCCAAGCCCGCTGTCGGGAAAGGCGAGGGGGCCGGTAGAGGCGTCGGTGCCGGAAGCTGTTCGGGTCCAGGAGACTGCACCGAAGTGCTGGCACCCTGATGCGGCGGTACCTCTACTACAGAGGGGGACCTCTCCTCTCGACGCTGCCGCTTCCTCGGCGTCGATTCATCTCCGGCGCCGGGAGCCGGATGCATCGAGGGCGACCGATGACGGTGTTTCTTCGTCTTCTTGCGATGCCAGTCATCGGCGCTTGGTGGAATTGAGGAGGTCAATCCCCCTCGGCCTCGAGGGACCGGGTCCGACAGGGTTCGGTCCCGAGGGCCCTGGGTAGAGGGAGTGACCGGGGCCGATTGCCCACGCGGCCTCTCACCCCTGCCTTCACCGGGGGACCGGCGGGCCGACGGGACCTGTGCTCCTGGGGTCGATGCCATCGGTGCCGATTTCGTGGACATCGATACCGGTACCAAAGAACCGGCTGTCGATACCGATGCCGTCAAAGTCGAGGGGCCGGCGCAAGTTCCAAAAAGATGGTCCCGAAGAACTTGCCTCGCTACTTGTGTCCGTTTCCGGAGACCGAGACACAAAGTACACGTCTTGGTATCGTGCTCCGGCCCGAGACACTGGAGGCACCAAGCGTGAGTGTCGGTCTGTGAGATATGCCAGCCGCACCGACCACACTTCTTAAATCCACTCGGGACCTTCAAGGACATCGACGGAAAAATCGCGTCAGCGAAATCAAAGTCGTCGATGGTGGCGGTAAAAATCACACCTCGAAAAGAAATCGACCGCGCGGCCACAAGGCCGCAACGCGACGCCCCCGCTAAGAGAAGAGGGAAAAACAAAGTTCAGCATTGTTTTTTTTTTTTTGGTTTATAAAAGAAAACTAAAAGAAAACGCGAACGAAAAAAGAAGAAGATTCGCGCGAAAACGCGATCCGGTTTCCGGGGCTGACAGAGAAAGAGACGAACACGGCTCTCTCCAGCGCCAAAAAGAAAAGACTGAGAGGGAACGGTCACGCACGGGCGGGAAGACGGCCGCGCATGCGCGGTGGGCGTGCCCTGTGTGCGGGACCACCCGCGAAGTTTTGTTCCGGTTGGTGGGGGCTGCCGTGGACGTCAACCCAGTCGTGAGAACAAGCAGCCTGCTTGTCCTCGGAGAATCGACCATGTCCTCTACCTTTTCTCCAAAAAGATTATCCCCCCGGCAAGGAACATCCACCATTCACTGCTGGGTCTTATTATCCAGGTCAGAGACACGCAGCCATGAGAGTCTGCGCATCACTATACCTTGAGCAGCTACTCGGGATGCCACACCTAAAGTGTCATAAGTATCCCGGCCAGGAATTTGCGACACGCCTTCTGCTGCCTGACCACCTGGTGAAAAGGTTTGGCGAGTTCCGGAGTGCTTTGACCAAACTGGACAGTTGCGTCACCAAGTTCCGCAAGTGGATGCTCGTGTAGAGCTGGTATGTTTGGATCTTGGCTGCGAGCATAGTGCCCTGATAAGTCTTTCTCCCAAAAGAATCCAAGGTCCTAGACTCTCTGCCTGGGGGCGCCGTGGCATAGTCTCTAGTACTAAGAAAGGAACTCTTTTTTATTTTTTAAAGATTATTTAAATAAAATGGCAAAGAAACAGAAATTAAAATAAATAAATAAATAAAAAATAAACCCGAGACAGCCCTCTACCACCTGCTGGAGACAGAATACTGGGGCTGATAGGGGCTGGGGTCAAGGGGTCTTATTGGCTTCCTCAAAAATCAGTGTTCAGTCTCCACCTGCTGGTAGGCATGTACAACAGTGCAGAAATGACTAGCTCACTTCGAGAGACATATAAAGACACAAAAAAAAGTACTGATGGGCGTTGTATGCAGATTTGTCTTTATGTAATATGGATTCTGGAGAAGAGGATTTTCGGGGGTATTTAGCAGGGTGCCTCATTGGGAAACTCATGGAGTTTGGAAGGTGGTGTCCTGTTGCTGATTAAAAACTGGTTTAAAAGATCACATAGTGTTAAATGGTCAGTATTCTCAATGGACGAGTAGATAGTGGGGTTCTCCAGGGCTCTGTCCTGGGAGCACTGCTTTTTAACACATTAGAATCCCTCTGAACCGGCCCAGAATGATGGTTTTTCTAAGCAGTCCACGTTAACACCTGCATGGACAACATATTGCTCAAATTTACTGAAGCCACGGATGACGCAAAACACCATCATTTTGTTACTTTGACAGATCATGCAGCACACTATGAGGTTCATTTTCAAAGCACGTAGACTTACAAAGTTCCATAGCCTACTATGGAAAATCTGACAAACCCTACAATCCTACTCCTCCTACTAAGAATAGACCCAAGTCAAACACAGTGTGCTATTTAAGACTTCTGTCCATACTAAACCAACAAGTACAGCAAAGATACTTACCTCTAGCAGGTATTCTCCGAGGACAACAGGCTTCATATTCTCACACACGGGTAGACGCTGATCTGCAGAGGTCCAGTATTTATGTAAAGGTTAAAAAAAGAGCTTTGCAAAGCACAAGCCATGCTCCACTTACCTGCCACAAGAATGCGGTCCTCTCAGTTTAATTGAAAAGCAAAAGAATAAAATAAAATAATGGACAACTCCAAAGGGAGGTGGGCAGGATTGTGAGAATATGAAGCCTGCTGTCCTCGGAGAGTATCTTCTACAGATAAGTATCTTTGCTTTCTCAGAGGACAAGCAGGCTTGCAAATTCTCACACAAGGATTTGACGTTGTCTCTCACCAGTACCGAGGAGTATGAGTGACATACTTCAGTCACCCTCGAAACACAGTGCCAACCCACGTGAGAGAATATGCAAGCTTGCTTGTCATCGGAGAATATCTTGCTCAATCAAATGGTCACTAAGAGTTTAACACATTAGCACCACAGAGCAACAAGAGTAGAAAAACTTTAATGTGAAATTTCTGTTCACAAACTATTTTACAAAACCTATTGCATAAAAATCTTTAAAGACAAAAACATGAAAAATTCTTACCAGATCCACCTCTGAAGCTGCTTCCAGATCCTGTACCAAAATTTCCACCACCACCACGTGAATCTCCAAAGCCAAAGTTACCTAAAAAATTAATTGTAATTAATGCTCATATTCTCCCCCCTCCACCCCCCCCCCCAATACTGGAAAAATTGACACTATAGGCAGTTATAGTACCTCCTCTTCCAGTTCTTGAACTCTGAACTTCTTGCATTTCTTGCCTTGATAAAGCTTTCCTTACTTCTGCATTGTGACCATTGATGGTGTGATATTTCTGCACTGTAATTGCCAAGAAAAAATATCAATACCAAAGTAATAAAAACTATCAATAGGTTACTGTGTGTTACACCTTAGTTAAGGAAAGCTGATCATTGCTAAAAGGGAAAGCATGTAAGTGCTGCTTTAGCAATATTTGAACAGGGTAGGGACCTCAAAGTTACTTGCCTACAGCAGGTATTCTCCTACACTGATGGGTGATCTCACTGATGAAGTCCTGGCACTGTAATGCTCCCCACCACTTTTTCCCCCAAAGTAAACTACCACACATGTGCACATCTTCACACCCATCAGCAGGACCAAGCCAGTCTAATTCTAAAACTTGACAATTCATCTCCAAGGGGAGGTGGGTGGGGCAGTGTGGATATGGCACCCTGCTCGTCCTGAGACAAAAATTAGTCTTACCTGAATTTCTTTTCCTGGCATCCTGCTAGTCCAATCTAGCTAAGCATGTTGTTCCACACCCCCCCCCCCCCCCAGTAGATCAGACTTTCCAGTGATATCACTAGTATATGTACTGGTGCAGCCAAGCCACCTGTCAGTATACCCCTCCCCCCCCCCCCCCCCCCCCCCCCCTTTGAGGAAAAAAAAAACCACCTGGGACCAGTAGTACAAATATAGCCAAAAATTAAAACTTAACTCCCGGGGGAGGTGGGAGGGTATATGAGAATAACTGGCCTGTCTTCTGAGAATACCTGCTCAGAAGTAACTTCACTTTCTCCAAGAACAAACAGGCCATATTAATCTAACATGTGGTAATCCCTAGTTACCAGGCTCACTGAAAAACACGAGAGAGACTTGAAATAGTGAAGCCAAGATGGTCAATTAAACTGAAACAATACACACTGAAGGTGCAGCCTGGAATAGAATAAACAGGCCTACAGGGTGGAGTTGGATTTTAGGCCCCAAATTCTACAGGACTGTCTGACCAAACCAGCTGTCGCATCAGGTGTTCTGCTCAAGCCAGTAGTGGCATGTGTATGCAGCCTTGCTGATCTTCAATGGAGTCTGATCTCAAATGGGCTACCAATGCATCCAATAGCTCTGACATTCAGCCGAGACACTGCCCCCCAGACCCAGCCTGGTGAGCCGTGATACTGCCCTTCAGGCCGAGCTTGGCCATAAGTGAAAGAATTGCAGTCGGCCAGCCAAACTGGAGTGCAAGAATTTACCGATGGCTACCCTATCCTGCTGAGCCAGCCCTAACAGCATGCTTCTGCATGTGTACTGAACTCCAAACCAAGTGCCAAGAACTATTGGGTCTGCTCGTCCCACCACCTCTGAAGGACAGCGTGAATGGAGCTGCTACCCACCGTCCCTCACTCTTCCCCCTCCCCCCATGGAAGTTCTCAGCATTTTTTTTTTCCGAGTGAAAGAACTTCAGAGTTAAAGGAAAAAGCAGGGGGTGGGGTCAGCCCAGGTGGATCGCACCCGTGATTACCAGTGCTCATTCGCCAACCAGGGAGCCATAGCTGCCCTGGAAAAGAGCATGAGCACAGCATATCAAACCACAGTGTGCCCTGGGAAACTGCTCAGGACTCACTCAGCCAAGGGGAGAATAACCCTCAGACTGCAACCCTGAGTCCACTACCAGAAAGAATAGAGTGCAGTCCAGTCCCCTTCATCTGCTAAAGACAGAAGACCAACAGAAGGTTTGGCAACACAACTTAACACCAGCAATAAATCACTAGAAAGGTGATATATTAGACCATACTTACCATCTTCCTTTAATTCCTCTAGAGCAGTTCAGACGAGCGAGTTATGCAGTCCTACCGGTAGACGGAGACTGAGAAAACACTCGTCTTGAAGTGAGCCTCCAAGTATTCTGTCCACATCAGTGTCAGTATTTTGATAAAGCTAGATACCTAAAGAAATCCAGAAGCTGTCTTTCATATCCCTAAGGGACCATTATTAATGCTTTTTTTTTTGTCATCTCTTCTGCTGCCATTCCACCTACACCACAAAGAAAGCCTCAGAAATATCTCTATCATCCAAGAAGAAGAATTCCTCTGGGCAGGTCCTGAACTGCTCAGGAGAAACTAAAGGAAAGAATATGCCCTAGTAAAGTTTAATTTCCTTGCTTATGAATTAAAAGGGTTACCTTCGAATGCTAATCAAAAAATGTATTTAGTCCAATAATTGTTTTCTTTTCTCTGATTTCGTTTATTTCTATTGATGATTATCCTTATCTGAATAACTCTGGAGGAATACAGAATGAGAAGTACCAGAGTGCAGGAGAACCATTCCAGCAGAAAACACAAGCATCCTGCCTCGCCTGCCCATTCAGATATCTGGCAAAGAAATTCAAGAAACTCGTATGGCCTCCCAATAAAAATCCAGGAAGCAGAATCTGAACACCTTCTGCCTAGGAAGCTGCCTACCCCTGGGATAGAATGACCCTTGAGCATTGCTAGCATGTAGACTGAAGCAATGGCCTCAACAACCATGCAATGGATGCCTTAGAGACAGATACACCATTTCTTTGCCTTCCAAAGAGCACAAAAAGCCTAACCATCCCCCAAAACTCATCAGTTCAAAGTACTCTTGAATGCAACATCAAGTTGGTAACCACCATCTCTGCCCTGCGTCAGTCTTAGTATCCCCCTAGGACTGCCAACACCATCCATATATGCTACAAAAGAAGGCACGTGGCACAACAGCTTGCAGCTCTGAAATACACCAAGCTGAACAGATCTCCACAGAAAGAAAAAAAAAAAAAAAAAAGTATTTAACTGTCATATCCTTCAAAGTAGCTCAAGGAGGTTCAATGAGCAGTTCTCATCAAGGAGTCCAACATGAGATTGGGGGCCCACCAAGCCTTTCTACTCTAAATAGTCTGGCCAAAGAGAGATCACAGTGGAAAATACATACAGGCAGAGGCATCGCAACCTTCTACAGGTATGTCCCTTTTGTGACTGAAGACATTGCTTTGGCCACCAGTTGCAATAAGATCCATGACTAGTACTCCTCAAATGCTGGGCTATTAGTGCAAAGGCCTTCACAGTCAAGAATCCATTCACCTGGAGCCATCAGACTGACTCAGATAACCTGCTTGCACATTCTCTACGCTGTTCACAAGACACTGACAACTCCAATAAGTGGGACTCGGCCCACTCAAACATAACAGCCCCCAGTGCTACCTGAAGGCTCTTTAATCTGCTATGCTGACTGACAAACTCCATCGCTATAATGTTTGACAGATGTGCATCAACATGATGCACTGCTTTCCTCTGGAGAGAACCCTGGACCTGTTAGGCATGAGGCAAAATTGCAAAGGTCTGCAACCTGTTGATTGACCGAAATCACTCCCTCCTTGCTCCAGACCATGCGCTACTCTGCCTAGACAATGGGTTTCCCAATCTCGGAGATTTGTGGCTGTAATGACCCTTATCCAGCCTGGAACTTAGAGACAAACTTCTCAACTGCAGAGACCAACAGGAAAGATGCAAAAGCTGCAAGGGATATGCGGGCCCTGGCCCATGAACTATAGACCCGAAGTCCTACAGGAAAACAAGATACACATACCTGTAGCAGGTATTCTCCGAGGACAGCAGGCTGATTGTTCTCACTGATGGGTTGACGTCCGACGGCAGCCCCAGGTCCGGAATTCTTCCTAGCAACAAAGCTTGCTAGCTCACAGCGCATGCGCAGCCGTCTTCCCGCCCATAGCGTAAACGTGCCCCTCAGTCAACTTACAAAGCAAGACAAGGGAAGAGACAACTCCAAAGGTGAGGCAGACGGGTTGGTGAGAACAATAAGCCTGCTACAGGTATTATCTCTCGCTTTCTCCGAGGACAAGCAGGCTGCTTGTTCTCACTGATGGGGTAACCCTAGCCCACAGGCTCACTCAAAACAACAAACAGGGTCAACTGGGCCTCACAACGGCGAGAACATAACATGAATTGACCTACAAACCAGAACATTTAACAGAGTGCAGCCTGGAAAAGAAAAAAAATGGGCCTAGAGGGCTGAAGTTGGATTCTAAACCCCAAAAAGATTCTGCAGCACCGACTGCCCGAACCGACTGTCACGTCGGGTATCTTGCTGAACGCAGTAATGAGATGTGAATGTGTGGACTGAAGACCACATCGCAGCCTTGCAAATCTCTTCAACAGTGGCTGACATCAAGTGAGCCACTGACGTTGCCATGGCTCGAACACTATGAGCTGTGACGTGACCCTCAAGAGTCAGCCCAGCTTGGGCGTAAATGAAGGATATGCAATCTGCTAGCCAATTTGAAATGGTGCGTTTCCCGACAGCAACTCCCCTTCTGTTGGGATCAAAAGAAACATTTGGGCGAACTGTCTGAATGGGGCTTGTCCGCTCCAGATAGAAGGCCAATGCTCTTTTGCAGTCTAACGTTGGCAAGACAACTGACTGGTTCAGATGGAAGTCCGACACCACCTTGGGCAAGAACTTAGGGTGAGTGCGGAGGACTACTCTGTTACGATGAAATTTAGTATATGGAGCATGGGCTACCAAGGCTTGGAGCTCACTTACTCTACGAGCTGAAGTAACAGCCACCAAGAAAATGACCTTCCAGGTCAAGTACTTCAGATGGCAGGAATTCAGTGGCTCAAAAGGAGCTTTCATCAGCTGGGTGAGAATGACGTTGAGATCCCATGACACTGTAGGTTTGACAGGGGGCTTTGACAAAAGCAAACCTCTCATAAAGCGAACGACTAAACGCTATCCAGAGATACGCTTACCCTCCACACGGTAATAAGTACTAATTGCGCTAAGACAGACAAGTGCAGAAGGTATTCAAGCAGGGTCTGTGTATTACAAGAGCGAGGATCTAGGGCCTTGCTGTCACACCAGACGGCAAACCTCCTCCATTTAAAACAGTAACTTTTTAGTGGAATCTTTCCTGGAAGCAAGCAAGACTCGGAAGACACCCTCCGAAAGACCCAAGGAGGCAAAGTCTACGCTCTCTACATCCAGGCCGCAAGAGCCAGGGACCAGAGGTTGGGATACAGAAGCGCTCCCTCGTTCTGCGTAATGAGGGTTGGAAAACACTCCAATCGCCACGGTTCTTCGGAGGACAACTCCAGAAGAAGTGGGAATCAAATCTGACGCGCCAGAAGAAAGTGATCAGAATCATGGTTCCACGATCCTGCTTGAGTTTCAGCAAAGTCTTCCCCACAAAAGGTATGGGAGGATATGCATACAGGAGGCCCGTGCCCCAATGTAGGAGAAAGGCATCCGACGCTAGTCTGCCGTAGGCCTGAAGCCTGGAACAGAACTGAGGGACCTTGTGATTGAGTTGCGTGTCGAAGAGATCCACCAAGGGAGTGCCCCACGCTTGGAAGATCTGACGTACTTCTGAGTTGAGACCACTCGTGAGGTTGCATTATCCTTCTCAACCTGTTGGCCAGGCTGTTTATGCCTGCCAGATTGGTGGCTTGGAGAAACATGCCGTGCCGGCGAGCCCAAAGCCACATCTGAACGGCTTCCTGACACAGGGGCGAGATCCAGTGCCCCCCTGCTTGTTGATGTAGTACATGGCAACCTGATTGTCTGTCTGAATTTGAATAATTTGATTGGACAGCCGATCTCTGAAAGCCTTTAGCGCGTTCCAGACCGCTCTCAACTCCAGGAGGTTGATCTGAAGACCGGTTTCCTGGAGGCACCAAACTCCTTGAGTGTGGAGCCCATCGACATGAGCGCCCCACCCCACAAGAGACACAGCAGTCGTCAGCACCTTTTGCGGCTGAGGAATTTGAAAGGGACGTCCCAAGGTCAAATTGGATCCAACTGTCCACCAGAGGGAATTGAGAAATACTGTGGGCAGCTGGATACCATCCTCTAGATCCCCCGCAGTCTGACACCACTGGGAAGCTAGGGTCCATGGAGCTGATCTCATGTGGAGGCGGGCAATGGGAGTCACGAACTGCCCATATGGTCCAGCAGTCTCAACATCTGCCGATCTGTGATCTGCTGAGACGCTTTGACCCAGGAAACGAGGGACAGAAGATTGTCTGCCCTCACCTCGGGAAGGTAGGCCTGAGCCGTCTTTGAGCCCAGCAAAGCTCCTATGAATTCTAGTTGAACAGAAAGAAGATGGGACTTTGGGTAATTTATAACAAACCCAAGTAGCTCCAGGAGTTGAATAGTCATCTGCATGGATTGCTGAGCTCCCGCCTCGGAAGTGCTCTTCACCAGTCAATCGTCGAGATAAGGGAAGACATGCACTCCCAGCTTGCGTAGAGACGCTGCCACTACTGCCAAGCATTTGGTGAACACCCGGGGTGCGGAGGCAAGCCCAAAAGGCAGTACACAATACTGAAAGTGCTGTGTCCCCCGACGGAATCAAAGATACTGCCTGTGAGGTGGCAGTATCAGGATGTGCGTATAAGCATCCTTCAAGTCCAGAGAGCTTAGCCAATCATTTTCCTGAATCATGGGAAGAAGGGTGCCCAGGGAAACCATCCTGAACTTTTCTCGGATAAGAAATTTGTTCAGGGCCCTTAGGGCTAGGATGGGACGCATCCCCCCTGTTTTCTTTTGCACAAGGAAGTACCTGGAATAGAATCCCAGCTCTTCTTGCCCCGGTGGAACGGGCTTGATCGCTTGATCGCACTGGCGCTAAGAAGGGCACAGAGTTCCTCTGCAAGTACCTGCCTGTGCTGGAAGCTGAAGGACTAAGCTCCCAGTGGACAATTTGGAAGTTTGGAGATCAAATTGAGGGAGTATCCTAGCCGGACTATTTGGAGAACCCACTGATCTGAGGTTACGAGAGGCCACTGTTGGTGAAAAGATTTTAACCTCCCTCCGACCGGTAGATCATTTGGCACAGACACTTTTATGTCGGCTATGCTTGCCTGGAGCCAGTCAAAAGCCCGTCCTTTGCTTTTGTTGGGGAGCTGCAGGGGCCTGTTGAGGCGCACGCTGCTGACGTGAACGAGCGTGCTGGGGCTTAGACTGAGCAGGCTGGCGGGAAGGAGGATTGTACCTGCACTTATTGTAAGCGTAGGGAGCATTCTTCCGACCCCCGTAAAAACGTCTACCTAAAGAGGTAGATGCTGAAGGTGTCTGGTGGGAGATCTTGACGAGTGCGGTTTTCCACTGATGGAGCTGTTCTACCACCTGCTCGACCTTCTCGCCAAAAATGTTATCTCCCTGGCAAGGAGCGTCTGCAATCCGGTGCTGGACTTGATTCTCCAGGTCACAGGCAAGCAGCCATAAGTCTGCGCATCACTATACCTTCAGCAGCGGCCCGGACGCAACATCAAAAGTGTCATAAGCACACCTGGACAGGCATTTACGATACGCCTTCAGCTGCCGGACCATCTCCTGAAAAGGCTTGGCCTGCTCGGAAGGGAGCTTATCGACCAAGTCCGCCAGTTGCAGCACATTATTTCTCATATGGATGCTCGTGTAGAGCTGATATGACTGAATCTTGGTCATGAGCCTAGAGGAATGATAGGCCTTCCTCCCAAAAAAGAGTCCAGAGTTCTAGACTCCCACCCCAGGGGCGCCGAGGCGTAATCCCTAGAACTCCGAGCTCTCTTGAGAGCGGAATCCACAACCGCAGAGTCGTAAGGCAATTGGGTCTTCATCAACTCCGGGTCCCCGTGAATCCGATACTGGGACTCAGCTTTCTTGGGAATAGTGGGATTAGTTAGTGGTTTCACCCTGTTCGCCATCAATGTCTGCTTAAGGACATTATGTAGGGGAACAGTGGATGACTCCTTAGGTGGTGAAGGATAGTCCAGGACCTCAGCTCATCCTCAGTGACCACTGGGAAGAGAAGGCAAACTCTCGGGGGAAGAAAGCTTTCTCTCTGGCGAAGGAGTAGGATCAGAAGGAAGACCACAAGAATCCTCATCCGAGAAATATCTTGGGTCTTCCTCTGCCTCCCACGAGGCCTCCCCTCAGTATCAGACACGAGTTCTCTGACTGCAGTCTGAAGCCGGGCCCGTCTTGACGCAGAGGAGCGATGTCCTTGATGACTGTGTCGAGAAGTGGACTCCCATGCCGACGGTGATGAAGCTCCTTCCACCGACGGGAATCCACTTGGGTGGCAGGCGGTACCGACATCAAAGGCCTCACCACAGGCGGAGTTGCCAGCCGCCGCATCTCTCAACGGTACCGGCGGCGCAAGCACCACCGGTACCAGAACAGATGGTCATAGCAGCTTTTCCAGGATCCCTGGAAAAATGGCATGGAGGCGCTAGTCTAGATTGTCAGGCAAGGCTGTGGGGTTGGTGCAGGAGACGGAGCCAGAATCTGTCTACGGGCGAGAAGGCGTACCGGGCTGTCCAGAGAAGTGTGCATCGACACCTCCTGTATGGAGGGTGAGCGGTCCTCCCGGCGTCGATGCTTCACGGGAGCCGAATCCTTCGGCGTCCCGGAGCTCTCAGTACCGTGACAGGAGGGTGACCGATAACGGTGCTTTTTCGCCTTTGTTCGAAGCACGGTCTTGGTACCCCCCCCCCCCCCCCGGTACCGATGAGGAAGACGTGGAATCCAAACGTCTCCTCGGAGTCGGGTTCGAAGAGGGTCTGTCCCGATGGCCCTGCACCCCAGGAGTCCTCGAGGCAGGTGGAGACCCACTCGATGGCCCACTGCTGCCAGCGTGAGATGAGCTCTGGACAGCCATTACCTGCGCTCCCGACGACTATGCACTCTCCGGTGCCGACATCGCCGCTGATCTCGGTACCGCTGCCGACGTCGAAGGGCAGGGCAAAGCTTGGAACAGGCGCTCCCCACTGAGCTAATCTTGACACTTGTGTCCGTTTTTTAAAGACCAAGACACAAAGTACAAGCGTTGGGATGATGACCCGCCCCAAGACACTGAAGTGTGTGGATCAGTGGCTGAGACTGCCAGGCTGCACAGAGTGTACTTCTTGAAGCCGCTGGCGATCTTTGATGACACCGAAAGAAAAATCGCGGTGGCGCCAAATAAAGCACAGGAAAAGGGGAAAAAACCTGTATGGGCGGCCAACAGGGCCGCACACGAAAACGAAAGAAAACTAAGAAATATAGAGAAGTTTTGGAGTTTTTTTTTTTTTTAAACAGAGAAGAATATGAGCAAACTCGCGAAAAAAGAAGAAAAAGATTGTAAATAGCGAACAGGGCTCTCTCCTGAGACACAGAGCAACCGTAAAACAGCCGCTCTAACCGTGGAAAAAGAGAAACTGAGGGGCATGTTCGTACGACGGGCGGAAAGATGGCCGCGCATGCGCGGTGCGCGCACGAGGGCTCTAGCACATCAACCCATTGGTGAGAACAAGCAGCCTGCTTGTCCTCGGAGAAATCCTAACTCCCAAGAGTCAAGCAGGCTCCTCCAAGAACCACTCCCTCTTTGCTCCAGATCTTGCACTACTCTGCCCAGGCATTGGGTTCCCAAATCTCAGAGACTTGTTGCTGTGATGACCCCTTATCCAGCCTGGAGCCTTGAGACAAATCTCTCAAACTGCAGAGACCAACGGGAAAGAAACAAAAGCAACAAGGGACATGTGGGCCCTAGCCCATGAACTATGGACCTGTCCCAACTCCCAAGAGTCTTGCACATCTCCCCCCATTTGCCTCTGCAATTTCAACATCTGATCCTCTGTCAGGAAAACATAACCTAAACCAGCAAATTGCACTCCCAGATATTTTACTACCTGAGACAGGTTTGGTATGGTCCACCATCCAGCCCAGCTCCTCCAAGAACGTGACCACACACCCTGTTTGCCTGTGCACACTCTCGAGCAGACTTAGATCAGCCATTCATCCAGGAAAGGGTGAACCAAGACACCTTCCTTGCACAACGCTGGTGCCAGTACCACAACCACCTGAAGAGAAAAATTCCAGGTGCTGTTGCCAAGCCAAATGGCAGCAAACAAATAGCCAATTCTGAACTAGAATGGTAAAAAAAAAAAAGGAACTATTGCTACACAGGTCTGATGGGAATGTGTAAGCCTCTAAGTCAATACAGATGAGAAACTCCTCTTGCTTGTCGGCCACTATCATGGATCGTAGTGTTTCATATAGAAGCTGATACCTTAATAACCTTTACTACTCCCTTACCTTCCTTTTTGAGTATATGAACTAGATGGAATATCTGCCTGTAGCTTGCTGTACCCGAGGAGCCGGTACTACAGCCTGAAGCCTCTGCAGTCTCACCCAAACTGCCTTCATCTTCCAAAGACTGTGGCACGGAGACAACAGGCAAACCTCCCGCAAAAGCTAGGTTAACTCCAAGACGTAACCCTGACTTCCCAGTTATCTGGGGTCAACCTCTGCCAGAACCCTCAACGACCACCACCTATTACCACTGGAGGGAGAGTCCCAATATCTTTACTGAGAACCTCAGAACTGGCTTGGGGGGGGGGGGGGGGGGGGGGGGGGGAAGGAAGAGATCTCAGCCACCTATTCAGCTGCCTTGCAAGGAAAGGCGCCTCAAAAAAAGCCTCCCAAAATCTGACCACCACCTAAGTAAACTCACCCTTCTACCCAGGCTTGTCCTCTGAAACCTCAGGACCTTGGACTCCCCACAGCTCTTAACCAGCTTATACAAATCCCCACTTAAGAACTAACTTTTTTAAGTATTGTGTCTGATGTTTGGAAATGTAATGGTGAATTGACAGGTTTGAAACTTTCAATGCAAGCTCAGATACAAAATCAACAACATACATCTGTTTGGTCTCCAGTGTGGTGCGATCTGTATGAACCCACTGCTTAAACTCGATTGTTTCACCTGGGTCAGCATCACTGAACACTTCTGTCAGGTAATTTTCAAGCACATCTTTACCTGGACATATTTCACACCTGTGAAGCATGCATTCTTTGCATTCCAAATTGCACACAGTTTTAGCCATCAGTGCTTTGTAATCTTCGTTCAGCAGATGGCTTCCAGCAAGCATAAGCTTCACATTTTGATGAATGACACAAACACACTGAATGCATACCAGATGAGCCAACAGTGACAAATTAATTTGTTAATTCTGTTTAAGTTTGGTTCAGTCCTGTAAAGTGGTAGAATGCCATCTGGTTTTAATTACTCAAATGTCTACCTTTTGCTAGACTAGAGGTTAGAAAGGTCAGAGAGAAATGAAACTTTCTTTGTCCAGGGATGGATTGTTAAGGCTGGTTCATAGGTATTATTTACCACATCTGGATGCCATTCTAAGTAAGGCATACTGGACAATCTCGAGGGGATCAGCAAGCAAGCTGTTTTAAAAGATTAGGCTGAATGCTGTTTAGAGGTTCTTGATAATTTAGATTTTGTCTTATAAGGAATTCTGATTTCTGCTTATTTTAAAATATGTTTTATTCTGTTTAATTAATAAGTTCTATTTCTCTATGTAAAATATCTTTTCAATTCAGTGTCTGACTTTCAAGTGAGATTTGTCTGCACTTTAAGAGGTCATCATCTGGTTTGAATTATCCACAGTCCTAGCTAGGTGAAAGAGGTCAGGAAAAGTCAACTCTCTTCCTTGATGGATTATAGCTAAGTGTAGGACTGGTCTCCTGAAAGTAATAACAAACCATGTCTGTGTGCCATTAAGCAAGATTGGCCCCTTAATGAATGCCAGAGTCCGGTTAGTATTTTAAGTTAACTGGGAATCTGAGAATTTAATAATAAAATGCAGGAGATAGGTGCCACATTGTCTAGTTTGAGAGGCCCCAGGTCATAGGTCAATTTAGGAAATATCTCAAACCTATGTAACTGATATTTTGAGTAAATGTGTAGAGATAATTAGTTCAAGACAGGGTAATCAATCTATTCCTTACCATCTGGTGAGAAAGGGGGGCTAGAGGGGTTAGGACCCTATATAAATGAGAACAGAAGCAGCTTATGTTAGAAGAGAAGGAACCAAGACAGGAGACACAAGACACAGAGCTGAAGAGAAGGAGAGAGCTAGCGCTGATGTCCTACTTTGTTTGCTGGCAAATAAAGAAGATTTCTCTCTCATTCTGGTGTGTGGTGTTTGACTCCTGAAGTACCACAGATTCTGCTAACAATAGTGGTAATTCCTGCAACAAAACCATTTTGGCCTTAGCTCACAAAATTTGGAAAAACCCACTTCTGGCCCATTTTGAGTACGACATGCAACATACATTTCTTTTAGATTGCTAAGCAGCAAGCGCTTTTGCATTTGAATTTTTTCAGTGCCAGTTCTGACAGAGACAAAATCTTTTTTTCCCTGGGCACAGTCTACTGAATTCAATATCTTCAAAAAAGCCAAGAATTTTTTTTTCTGTTTCTTCTGGTAAACTTTACCTTTCTTCTTGTCTGGTTTTGCCAGAATTCCACAAACTGATTTCAGATTTCTTGCTTTTTTAACCATTCTAGTTGAAACCATGAATTCTGAGGCAGTTCTTTCAATAGACCAGCTGTTTGGTGCTAAAGTTAGTATTTGCAGTTTTTCTGCATGATTTGCTGAAACTTGGACTTTGTTTTTCAACTCGTTTAGCAGGTCATCATAATCAGAACATTTGTCACATTTCTGACTGGTAGAAGGTTGAGTTTCAAACTCATTTAGGTCTAAGCCACCAGCAACTGCAAGATGATGACTCAAAGTATTTTGCACTCGTCTGATTTTGCGCTTGGTGTAGCCTCGTACATCACGCTTGCTGACTTTTTTGAACTTTAATGGAGAAATACCAAGAGATGTCCAACTTGCCAGAAATGTCACTGTGTTCATCATCTGCTGTTGTTGATGATGATAAAGAATCAGCAGCTCTGTTACTGACGTCTTTTCGACAAGATGGACATAGTTTCTGACCCGGCACAAATATTTTGCTTGTTAAGGCCTTTAGCTGGGCTGCTAGTGTGTCATCCATTACTCTTAAGCCCCTTTTTGCATTATGACCACCTTTGGAAAATGGGTTACAGCAGGTTCTTTGCAAAAATTCAAACTTTTTAACAGTAAGGATTCATGATGAAGGCAAATAGTTGATCCAGCATCGAAAAGTTGACCCAGAATGCTCTTGTAACAACTTCTGTTGATCAGGCAGAAGCTCTTCAATTAATTTCAAACCTTTATTTTTATTGTATGTCAGTAAATGACACTCTGGTGTACTTGAACAGCCAACTGAGCAAAGTGGAAATTCATCTGATCTTTCTGGATCCATTGATGACCATTAGCATCAGTTCAACAAACGCATTTATTCTTGCAATCAGATTTTCAATGGATAAAATTTTACTTCAGTCTAAAGTGATTAATATCTTCATTTGTGGCATTTAATTCAATATAAATGAGCCTGTCGGTGCAGGTGCGAGTTTCTTCAACAAGAAGTATGTATACAATGGTTTCCACCCTGTTTTTTTAGTTTACTTGAACACAGTTTTATAACATATTGTTTAAAGAAAACTTCTTTAGCCAGTTAGACTTGGCCAATTATGATTGGTGAACCCTGTTGCAAGGCAGAATTGTTTGTTTCATTGCCCAATTGTATGCTTCTGGTACCTCCTGGCTCCTGAGTGTCTGTTGCTAGGCATACTTTGATGCCTACAGTTCACTAAGAGGTCAAACTGTAGCAAGGGTGAAGAAACACCAGCAAGAGACACTCAAGACGCCTTGCAACAGGGTCCACCAATCATAATTGGCCAAGTTGGTCATCCTAACTGACTGCAGTTTTCTTTAAACCTGTTATGAAACCTGGACTCATCCTTCCACATCCTAAAAAAACATTCCTGTTTTTTAGTTTTCTTGAATACAGTTTTATAACATAATGTGTTCTTTATTTTAAAAAATTGGTGCTTTTTGAAAGAAGAATCACTTTTACTACACTTGTATCAAGGGTGTAGTGAAGAAATCACAGGCTGCTGCCCGCAAACATTTGAGGGCATTTTTGCAATCCTTATATGAAGAGACTCCAAAATGAAAACTACATATTCTGATAGAAGGAAATCTGCTCTTTCTAATGGTGCTAAAAGAAAGAATATTGAAGCTGTCCCACTGGAGATCAAGGGCATCAAAGATAGCCCAAAATGGGCAAAAATGCTTTTTATACCAACTTTGAACGCTTATAATTTTTCAACCGCTTGAAGGAAAGTGCTGCAAATTGGAATGCCTCATTACAGCTGTGCATTTAGTACACCTACCAAAAATCTACCTGAAAGGCCAACTAGTTTAGAAACTACAGCAGCCTCAACATCGCTGTAAATTGATTGTTACCATTTTTTTTGGCAAAGTTTGAGCCTAAACCATTCAAAAAGTAAGAGGACTAGGAACATGGGGTTTTGCCAGTTCATTAAGCCCTAAAAGTAGTGCAGGTTCTCCAAATATCCCCCTTGTACTACTAAAACTTCCAGTTTTACAGCTTCTGGAAGTTGGCCCAAAATGTCATTTTTACTCAGGCGACATTTTGCAACCCTTTACTTGAGGTCCCCCAGAACCTCCAATTTTTAGTCTTTTGAACTAAAATTTTGCACAGCTTAGTTTTTTTTATCATAAAGAAACTATGTACCAAATTTCATCAAAATCTGAGATGGTGAGGTGGGGACCCCTGGTCCACTTGACACGGAATGACTCAAATCTCTTCAATAGAAGCTAAGTGAGCCACTGACGCAGACATGGCTCTGAGATTGTGAGTCGTGACATGGCACTATAGAGTCAACCCAGCTTGGTAAGTGAAGGAAATGCAATCTGCTAGCCAATTGAAGTTTGTGCATTTTCCGATTGAGACACCCCTCCTGTTGGGATCAAAAGAAACAAACAATTGGGCGGACTGTCTGTAGGGCTTTGTCCGCGCCACGTAAAAGGCCAATGCTCTCTTACAGTCCAAGTCCTCACCAGGGTGGGTATGTGGACGGAGGAAAAAATGTTGGCAAGACGATTGGACTGGTTCAGATGGAACTCCGACTCCACCTTCAGCAAGAACTTAGGGTGAGTGCGGAGGACTACTCTGTTATGATTCAACTTGATATAAGGTGCATGCACTACCAGTGCTTGGAGCTCACTGACTCTACGAACTGAACAGCCACCAAGAAAATTACCTTCCAGGTCAATTACTTCAGATCGCTGGAATTCAGTGGCTCAAAAGGAGCTTTCATCAGCTGGGTGAGAACGATGTTGAGATCCCATGACACTGGTGGAGGTTTGACAGGGGGCTTTGACAAAAGCAAACCTCTCATGAAGCGAAGAACAAAAGGCTGTCCAGAAATAGGCTTATTCTCTACACACAGATAAGCACTAATTGCGCTAAGGTGAACTCTTAAAGGAGTTGATTTTGAGACCAGACTCTGATAAGTGTAGAAGGTATTCAAGAAGGGTCCATGTAGGACAAGAAAAAGGATCTAGGGCCTTGCTGTCACACCAGACGGCAAACCTACTCCATTTAAAAGAATAACACCTTTTCGTGGAATCTTTCATGGAAACAAGCAAGACTCAGGAGACACCTTCTGAAAGACCCAAGGAGGCAATTTCTAAGCTCTCAACATCCAGGCCGTGAGAGCCAGAGACTGGAGGTTGGGATGTAGAAGTGACCCCTAGTTCTGGATGATGAGGGCTGGAAAAACCTTCAATCTCCACGGTTCTTCGGAGGACAACTCCAGAAGAGGAGGGAACCAGATATGACGAGGCCAAAAGGATGCAATCAGAATCATGGTTCCACGGTCTTGCTTGAGTTTCAGCAAAGTCTTACCTACTAGAGGTATGGGAGGATAAGCATACAGAAGTCCTGTCCCCCAATGTAGGAGAAAGGCAACTGACGTTAATCTGTTGTGGGCCTGAAGTCTGGAATAGAATTAAGGGACTTTGTGATTGATTTGAGAGGCAAAAAGATCCACCGAGGGGGTACCCCACTCCCGGAAGATCTTGTGGACAACAGCCATGTTTAGCGACCACTCGTGAGGTTGCATGATCCTGCTCAACCTGTCAGCCAGACTGTTTATGCCTGCCAGATACGTGGCCTGGAGGAATATGCAGTGATGGTGCGCCCAAAGTCACATCTGGACGGCTTCCTGACAGTGGGCGAGGTCTGGTGCCCCGCTTGTTGGTGTAATACATAGCAACCTGATTGTTTGAATTAGAATGATTTGATTTGACAGCCGATCTCTGAAAGCCTTGAGAGCATTCCAGATTGCTCGTAATTCCAAAAGTTTGATCTGAAGATCCTTTTCCTGAAAAGACCAAGCTCCTTGAGTGTGAAGTCCATCTATATGAGCTCCCCACCCTAGGAGAGATGCATCCGTCGCCAGCACTTTTTGCGGCTGAGAAATTTGGAATGGACGTACCAAGGTCAGATTAGATCGAATGGTCCACCACTGAAGGGAACTGCAATAGTCGGTGGAGAGATGGATCATATCCTCTAGATGCCCTGTGGCCTGGCACCACTGGGCAGCCAGGGTCCATTGAGCTGATCTCACATGCAGGCGTGCCAGGGGAGTCACGTGAACTGTGGAAGCCACGTGCCCCTAAGAGTCTCAACATCTGCCGAGCTGTGATCTGTTGAGACACTCGAGCCAAGGATACTAGGGCCAGGAGAGTGTCTGTCCTTGCTTGGGGAAGATAAGCTCCAGACGTCAGTGTATCCAACAGAACTCCAATGAACTCCAATTTCTGAACCGGGACAAAGTGGGACTTGGGATAATTGATTACAAACCCCAGTAGCTCCAGCACTCAAATAGTCATCCGCATGGACTGTAGACCCCTGCCTCTGAGGTGCACTTCACCAGCCAATCGACGAGATAAGAGAAGACATGCACTCCCTGTCTACGTAGCGATGCTGCGACAACCGCCAGGCACTTTGTAAAGACCCTGGGCGCAGACACGAGGCCAAAGGGCAGTACTCAGTACTGAAAGTGCCGAACTCCCAACCGAAATCGAAGAAACTTCCTGTGAGCTGGGAGTATTGATATGTGTGTGTAGGCATCCTTCAAATCCACAGAGCATAGCCAATCGTTTTCTTGAATCATGGGAAGAAGGGTGCCTAGGGAAATCATCCTGAACTTCTCGGACTAGGAATTTGTTCAGGGCCCTTAGGTCTAGGATGGGACGCATCCCCCCCCCCCCCCCCCCCCCCGTTTTATTTTGCACAAGGAAGTACCTGGAATAGAATCCCAGCCCTTCTTCCCCTGGTGGAACGAGTTCGACCACATTGGACTTTTAGAAGGGCGGAGAGTTCCTCTGCAAGTACCTGCCTGTACTGGGAGCTGAAGGACTGAGCTCCTGGTGGACATTTTGGAGGCATGGATTCCAGATTGAGTGTATCCTAACCGAACTATTTGAAGAACCCACCTGTCAGAGATTATAAGAAGCCACCTTTGGTGAAAAAATATCAACCTCCCTCCGACCGGCATGGACACTTTTTCTGAGGCTATGCTGCTCTAGAGCCAGTCAAAAGCCCATCCCTTGCTTTTGCTGGGGAGCCGCGTGGGCCTTAGGCGCACACTGTTGACGGGAACGAATGTGCTGGGACTGAGCCTGGACAGGCTGCAGAGAAGCAGGAGTGTACCTACGCCTACTGTAGCAATAGGGAGCACTCGCCTATTGTAGCAATAGGGAGCACTCCTCTTCTCTCCAAAAACCCTCCTAGACGAGGAGGCGGTAGCAGAAGACGCCCGGCAGGAGAGAGAATCCATAGCATCATGGTGCTTCTTGATCTATCGACCATGTCCTCTACTTTTTCTCCAAAAAGATTATCCCCCCACCCCCGCAAGGAACATCCACATTCACTGCTAGGTTTTTATGATCCAGGTCAGATACACGCAGCCATGAGAGTCTGCACATCACTATACCTTGAGCAGCTACTCGGGATGCCACATCAAAAGTGTCGCAAGTACCTCTGGCCAGGAATTTGAGACACGTTCTGCTGCCTGACCACCTGGTGAAAAGGTTCGGCGAGCTCTGGAAAAGTGCTTCAACCAAACTGGACAGCTGCCTCACCGAGTTCCGCAAGTGGATACTCATGTAGAGCTGGTATGTTTGGATCTTGGCTGCGAGCATAGTGGCCTGATACGTCTTTCTCCCAAAAGAACCCAAGGTCCTAGATTCTCCGCCTGGGGGCGCCGAGGCATAGTCTCTAGTACACTTGGCTCTTCTGAGAGCAGAGTCCACCACCATGGAATCGTGAGGAAGTTAGGCCTTCACCATTACTGGTTCTCCATGGTCTCTGTACTGGGACTCAGCTTTTTTGGGGACCACTGGATTAGAAAGAGGGAACGACCAGTTTCGTATAAGAACTTCCCTGTGTTATACAAAGGGGCCGTTGCAACCTCTGTGGGCAGAGAAGGATAGACCAAGACCTCGAGCTTCTCGGCCCTGGGTTCATCCACAACTTCCATAGGGAAGGGAATATCCTTAGACATTTCCCAAAGGAGGAAAAAGAAAGACTCTCAGGGGGAGACATCCTTCTTTCAATAAGCGGAGTAGGATCAGAAGGGACCCCCTAGGACTCTTCTGCAGAAAAGTATCTGGAATCTTCCTCTTCCTCCCACGAGCTCTGATCATCGGTATCGGACAAAAGCTCTCTAAGAGCAGCCCAAACCCGAGCCTGTCTCGACGTCAAGGAACGACAACCTTGAGGGGCATGTCGAGAAGTCGACCCCTGCATGGACTGCGGCAAAGCTTCCTCCGCCGATGTCACAAGCGGCATCGAGGACGGGGACCTCACCACATGCGAAGACCCAGATGCCGCATCCACAGTCGATGCAGAAGGTGCAAGCACCCCTGGCACCGATGCAGACTGGCGCAGCAATCCCTCCAGAAGCTCCACCGGGAAAGGCTGTGGGGCCGGTGGCAGAATCTGATGGGGCTCGAGAGCCGGTACCAAGCTGCCAGAAGACCGACGCATCAGCACCTCCTGTATAGAGCGTGAGCGGTCCTCTCGGCTCCAACGCTTCTCGGGTGCCAAATCCCTCGACTCCTCGGAACTCTCAGTACTGTGCACCCTCGGTACTGTGCATGGAAGGAGAACGATGACAGTGCTTCTTAGCCTTCGGCTCGACGCCCGTCATTGAGACTCCTCGGTATCGAGTACGTGGAATCCTCACGCCTTCTCGGGGCCGGGTCCGACAAAGGTCGGTCCCAGGGGGCCTGCATAACAGTAGGCCTTGAGAGAGGTGGAGACCCACTCGATGCCTCGCTGCTCCAAGCGCGATGTGGTCATTCGGCAGCCATTACCTGCGCTTTCTAAGTTGACTCCGATGCCGCCGACCTCGTTACCGAAGTCGATCAGCAAAGTCTTTCACGTTGAGCCTACCAAGACACTTGGGTCCGCTTTTCATTAAAAAGCACAGCTTACAAGTGTTTGGGCCCAAAGCACTGGACACACCACATGTGGGGGTCGGTACCCGAGGTGGTCCGGTTGCAACGACTACAACACTTGAAGCCACTGGGAGTCTTCGATGACGGACGGAAAAACGGTGGCTGCGAAATTAAAGGACTCGATCGTACCGAATAGAAGGCACAAAAGGAAATAAAGACCCGGCCGAGCACACAAAAAAAGTGCCTGCGACGAAAAAAAGGAAACAAAGAGGTGAAAAAAAACCTAATAAAATAAAGGGGGAGGGGGGGGAGGGGGGAACCTACCTTTTTTTTTTAATTTGTGAAAAAACTACAACAAAAAAGGGAAGCGGTAAACGCTGAATCCAAATCTCCAAAGCCAAAATTGAGCACAATCGAAAAATAAATGTGTCACTCGACGCGGATCAAAAGAAATTTAAGGCGGGCACGCTCACGTCGCGGGCAGGAAGCCGTTCGCGCATGCGCGGTGTGTTCTGGAGAGATCTTTGTTTTTGCTATGAAAAATTTTGTCAGTTTCCTGGGCTGTCGCAGACGATGACCCAATCGTGACTCAGAGAAAAGGCATTTATTCTTCATATATAATGAAAGGAAAAAATTTGGGCTATAAATCTTAAACAAAAAATTACTATCATTTAGACAACAGTTTTTCATAATGACCTTTGGAACTCGCCTCTTCCAACTACCACTTAAGAATATATAGCATACAGTATAGTTTCCAAAATGGAATAAAATGAAATTTACTCACATACAATTTTATCCACTGGATCATGGTCATCAAACGTAACAAATCCAAAACCTCTTTTTTTACCAGACTGCTTATCCGTAATAACTTCAATGCTTTCTATTTTTCCATAATCCTCAAAATAGCTTCGCAAATGATGTTCATCAGTGTCTTCTTTAATTCCACCAACAAATAATTTCTTCACAGTGACATGGGCACCAGGTTTTCCAGATTCCTAAAAAGGTAAAAAAAAGTTTTATATTTCAAGTAGAACAAAGCAAAACCTCAAAAGGGGGTTTCTCCCAAAAAAGCAAAGATACTTACCTGTAGCAGGTATTCTCAGAGGACAGCAGGCTAATTGTTCTCACTTGAGGGTTGATGTCCACGTCGGCCCAGGAATCGGCATTTTGCCAGCAAAATAAACAATGTTTTTGCTAGTCTTCTAGCGCGAGAGCCGCGCGCACAACTTCCCACCCGTAGCGTCAACATGCTACTTCAGTTTAATTCAAAAGCATAGAAGCAAACAAACAACAACAACTCCAAAGGGGAGGTGGGCGGCTATGTGAGAACAATCAGCCTGCTGTCCTCGGAGAATACCTGCTACAGGTAAAGCGAAAGCTACATACCTGTAGAAGGTATTCTCCGAGGACAGCAGGCTGATTGTTCTCACTGATGGGTGACGTCCACGGCAGGCCCTCCAATCGGAATCCTTACTAGCAAAGTCCTTTGCTAGTCCTCGCGCGCACCGCGCATGCGCGGCCGTCTTCCCGCCCGAAACCGGCTCGAGCCGGCCAGTCCAGTATGTAGCAAGACAATACAAGGGAAGACACAACTCCAAAGGGGAGGCGGGTGGGTTTCTGAGAACAATCAGCCTGCTGTCCTCGGAGAATACCTTCTACAGGTATGTAGCATTCGCTTTCTCCGAGGACAAGCAGGCTGCTTGTTCTCACTGATGGGGTATCCCTAGCCCCCAGGCTCACTCAAAACAACAACCATGGTCAATTGGGCCTCGCAACGGCGAGGACGTAACTGAGATTGACCTAAAAAAATTTACCAACTAACTGAGAGTGTAGCCTGGAACAGAACAAAACAGGGCCCTCGGGGGGTGGAGTTGGATCCTAAAGCCCAAACAGGTTCTGAAGAACTGACTGCCCGAACCGACTGTCGCGTCGGGTATCCTGCTGCAGGCAGTAATGAGATGTGAATGTGTGGACAGATGACCACGTCGCAGCTTTGCAAATTTCTTCAATGGAGGCTGACTTCAAGTGGGCTACCGACGTAGCCATGGCTCTAACATTATGAGCCATGACATGACCCTCAAGAGCCAGCCCCGCCTGGGCGTAAGTGAAGGAAATGCAATCTGCTAGCCAATTGGATATGGTGCGTTTCCCTACAGCCACTCCCCTCCTATTGGGATCAAAAGAAACAAACAATTGGGCGGACTGTCTGTGGGGCTGTGTCCGCTCCAGATAGAAGGCCAATGCTCTCTTGCAGTCCAATGTGTGCAGCTGACGTTCAGCAGGGCAGGAATGAGGACGGGGAAAGAATGTTGGCAAGACAATTGACTGGTTCAGATGGAACTCCGACACGACCTTTGGCAAGAACTTAGGGTGAGTGCGGAGGACTACTCTGTTATGATGAAATTTGGTGTAAGGGGCCTGGGCTAACAGGGCCTGAAGCTCACTGACTCTACGAGCTGAAGTAACTGCCACCAAGAAAATGACCTTTCAGGTCAAGTACTTCAGATGGCAGGAATTCAGTGGCTCAAAAGGTTTCATCAGCTGGGTGAGAACGACATTGAGATCCCATGACACTGTAGGAGGCTTGACAGGGGGCTTTGACAAAAGCAAACCTCTCATGAAGCGAACAACTAAAGGCTGTCCTGAGATCGGCTTACCTTCCACATGGTAATGGTATGCACTGATTGCGCTAAGGTGAACTCTTACAGAGTTGGTCTTGAGACCAGACTCAGACAAGTGTAGAAGGTATTCAAGCAGGGTCTGTGTAGGACAGGAGCGAGGAGCTAGGGCCTTGCTGTCACACCAGACGGCAAACCTCCTCCACAGAAAGAAGTAACTCCTCTTAGTGGAATCTTTCCTGGAAGCAAGCAAGACGCGGGAGACACCCTCTGACAGACCCAAAGAGGCAAAGTCTACGCTCTCAACATCCAGGCCGTGAGAGCCAGGGACCGGAGGCTGGGATGCAGAAGAGCCCCTTCGTCCTGCGAGATGAGGGTCGGAAAACACTCCAATCTCCACGGTTCTTCGGAGGATAACTCCAGAAGAAGAGGGAACCAGATCTGACGCGGCCAAAAAGGAGCAATCAGAATCATGGTGCCTCGGTCTTGCTTGAGTTTCAACAAAGTCTTCCCCACCAGAGGAATGGGAGGATAAGCATACAGCAGGCCCTCCCCCCAATCCAGGAGGAAGGCATCCGATGCCAGTCTGCCGGGGGCCTGAAGCCTGGAACAGAAATGAGGGACTTTGTGGTTCGCGCGAGATGCGAAGAGATCCACCAAGGGGGTGCCCCACGCTTGGAAGATCTGGCTCACCACTCTGGAGTTGAGCGACCACTCGTGAGGTTGCATAATCCTGCTCAGTCTGTCGGCCAGACTGTTGTTTACGCCTGCCAGATATGTGGCTTGGAGCACCATGCCGAGACGGCGAGCCCAGAGCCACATGCTGACGGCTTCCTGACACAGGGGGCGAGATCCGGTGCCCCCCTGCTTGTTGATGTAATACATGGCAACCTGGTTGTCTGTATGAATTTGGATAATTTGGTGGGACAGCCGATCTCTGAAAGCCTTCAGAGCGTTCCAGATCGCTCGCAACTCCAGGAGATTGATCTGTAGACCGCGTTCCTGGAGGGACCAGCTTCCTTGAGTGTGAAGCCCATCGACATGGGCTCCCCATCCCAGGAGAGACGCATCCGTGGTCAGCACTTTTTGTGGCTGAGGAATTTGGAAAGGACGTCCCAGAGTCAAATTGGACCAAATCGTCCACCAACACAGGGATTCGAGAAAACTCGTGGACAGGTGGATCACGTCTTCTAGATCCCCGGCAGCCTGAAACCACTGGGAAGCTAGGGTCCATTGAGCAGATCTCATGTGAAGGCGGGCCATGGGAGTCACATGAACTGTGGAGGCCATATGGCCCAGCAATCTCAACATCTGCCGAGCTGTGATCTGCTGGGACGCTCGCACCCGCGAGACGAGGGACAACAAGTTGTTGGCTCTGGCCTCTGGGAGATAGGCGCGAGCCGTCCGAGAATCCAGCAGAGCTCCTATGAATTCGAGTCTCTGTGATGGGAGAAGATGGGACTTTGGGTAATTTATTACAAACCCCAGTAGCTCCAGGAGGCGAATAGTCATCTGCATGGACTGCAGGGCTCCTGCCTCGGACGTGTTCTTCACCAGCCAATCGTCGAGATAAGGGAACACGTGCACCCCCAGCCTGCGAAGTGCCGCTGCTACTACAGCCAGGCACTTTGTGAACACCCTGGGCGCAGAGGCGAGCCCAAAGGGTAGCACACAGTACTGGAAGTGACGTGTGCCCAGCTGAAATCGGAGATACTGTCTGTGAGCTGGCAGTATCGGGATGTGTGTGTAGGCATCCTTCAAGTCCAGAGAGCATAGCCAATCGTTTTCCTGAATCATGGGAAGTAGGGTGCCCAGGGAAAGCATCCTGAACTTTTCTTTTACGAGATATTTGTTCAGGGCCCTTAGGTCTAGGATGGGACACATCCCCCCTGTTTTCTTTTCCACAAGGAAGTACCTGGAATAGAATCCCAGCCCTTCTTGCCCGGATGGCACGGGCTCCACCGCATTGGCGCTGAGAAGGGCGGAGAGTTCCTCTGCAAGTACCTGCTTGTGTTGGAAGCTGTAAGACTGAGCTCCGGGTGGACAATTTGGAGGTTTTGAGGCCAAATTGAGGGTGTATCCTTGCCGGACTATTTGCAGAACCCACTGTTCGGAGGTTATGAGAGGCCACCTTTGGTGAAAAGCTTTCAACCTCCCTCCGACTGGCAGGTCGCCCGGCACTGACACTTGGACGTCGGCTATGCTCTGCTGGAGCCAGTCAAAAGCTCGCCCCTTGCTTTTGCTGGGGAGCCGCGGGGCCTTGCTGAGGCGCACGCTGCTGACGAGAGCGAGCGCGCTGGGGCTTAGCCTGGGCCGCAGGCTGTCGAGAAGGAGGATTGTACCTACGCTTGCCAGAAGAGTAGGGAACAGTCCTCCTTCCCCCCCAAAATCTTCTACCTGTAGAGGTAGATGCTGAAGGCTGCCGGCGGGAGAACTTGTCGAATGCGGTATCCCGCTGGTGGAGATGCTCTACCACCTGCTCAACCTTCTCTCCAAAAATATTATCCGCACGGCAAGGCGAGTCCGCAATCCGCTGCTGGAGTCTATTCTCCAGGTCAGAGGCACGCAGCCATGAGAGCCTGCGCATCACCACACCTTGAGCAGCGGCCCTGGACGCAACATCAAAGGTGTCATACACCCCTCTGGCCAGGAATTTTCTGCACGCCTTCAGCTGCCTGACCACCTCCTGAAAAGGCTTGGCTTGCTCAGGGGGGAGAGCATCAACCAAGCCCGCCAACTGCCGCACATTGTTCCACATGTGTATGCTCGTGTAGAGCTGGTAAGACTGGATTTTGGCCACGAGCATAGAGGAATGGTAGGCCTTCCTCCCAAAGGAGTCTAAGGTTCTAGAGTCTTTGCCCGGGGGCGCCGAAGCATGCTCCCTAGAACTCTTAGCCTTCTTTAGGGCCAAATCCACAACTCCAGAGTCGTGAGGCAACTGAGTGCGCATCAGCTCTGGGTCCCCATGGATCCGGTACTGGGACTCGATCTTCTTGGGGATGTGGGGATTACTTAGTGGCTTGGTCCAGTTCGCAAGCAATGTCTTTTTCAGGACATGGTGCAAGGGAACAGTGGACGCTTCCTTAGGTGGAGAAGGATAGTCCAGGAGCTCAAACATTTCAGCCCTGGGCTCGTCCTCCACAACCAGCGAGAAGGGGATGGCCGTAGACATCTCCCGGACAAAGGAAGCGAAAGACAGACTCTCGGGAGGAGAAAGCTGTCTCTCAGGAGAGGGAGTGGGGTCGGAAGGAAGACCCTCAGACTCCTCGTCAGAGAAATATCTGGGGTCTTCTTCCTCTTCCCACGAGGCCTCACCCTCGGTGTCAGACACAAGTTCACGGACCTGTGTCTGCAACCTCGCCCGGCTCGACTCCGTGGAGCCACGTCCACGATGGGGGCGTCGAGAGGTTGACTCCCTCGCCCGCATCGGCGAAGCTCCCTCCGCCGACGTAGTCGGGGAGCCCTCCTGGGAGGTGGCCGCAGTCGGCACCGCACGCGGTACCGACGTCGGGCACCTCACCCCGGGCGATGGGCCAGCCGGCGCCACACTCGACGGTACCGGAGGCGCAAGCACCGCCGGTACCGGAGGGGTAGGGCGCAACAGCTCTCCCAGAATCTCTGGTAGAACGGCCCGGAGGCTCTCGTTCAGAGCGGCTGCAGAGAAAGGCATGGAGGCCGATGCAGGCGTCGACGTCAGAGCCTGTTCCGGGCGTGGAGGCTGTTCCGGGCTGTCCAGAGTGGAGCGCATCGACACCTCCTGAACAGAGGGTGAGCGGTCCTCTCGGTGCCGATGCCTGCTGGGTGCCGACTCCCTCGGCGACCCAGAGCTCTCGGTGCCGACGCGGGGAGGAGACCGGTGTCGATGCTTCTTCGACTTCTTCCGAAGCATATCACCGGAGCTCCCTGGCACCGACGAGGAGGACGTAGAATCCAGCCGTCGCTTCCTCGGGGCCGAGGTCGAAGGAGGTCGATCTCGGGGGGGCTGTACCGCAGGAGCCCTCAGGGTAGGGGGAGACCCACCCGAAGGCTCACCGCCACCAGCAGGGGAATGGACAGCCCTCACCTGCACTCCTGACGATGCACCACCATCCGACGACATCAGCAGACGAGGTCCCGGTACCACCGACGCAGCTATCCGATGTCTCGGCGCCGATGCCTCGATGCACTGGCGGCCGAGGATGAAGGTCTGGACGCTGACGACGTCGATGCACTCGATGACCCCGGTGCCGATGCCGACGAAGAGCCCGAGAACAAAACGTTCCACTGGGCCAATCTCGCTACCTGAGTCCGCCTTTGTAACAGGGAACACAGGCTACAATTCTGAGGACGGTGCTCGGCCCCCAGACACTGAAGACACGAAGAGTGTCTATCAGTGAGCGAGATTACCCGGGCGCACTGGGTGCACTTCTTGAAGCCGCTGGAAGGCTTCGATGTCATGGGCGGAAAAATCACGCCGGCGAAATCAAAATCCGAAATGACGAATTTGAGCACCAAAAACTTTGAGGGAGAAAAATCTCGACCGAGGCCGAAAAGAGGCCTACCCCGACGACAAAAGAAAACTTACCGGGGCAAAGACTGGAAGTACGGGAAGGGGCAAACGAAACCCAAGGGGGTTTGCGGAGCACTTTCCGAACGAAATTAACTCTTTTCCGAAGAAAAAACACGTCGATTTGAACAACGGACGCGCGAGGTCGACTCTCCGGGGCTTGACACGGCAAAAAACACAGCCGTACCGAGTGCGGACGAAAGAAGACTGGCCGGCTCGAGCCTGTTTCGGGCGGGAAGACGGCCGCGCATGCGCGGTGCGCGCGAGGACTAGCAAAGGACTTTGCTAGTAAGGATTCCGATTGGAGGGGCTGCCGTGGACGTCACCCATCAGTGAGAACAAGCAGCCTGCTTGTCCTCGGAGAAAGTTCGCTTTCTCTGAGGAAAAGCAGGCTACTTGTTCTCACATGTGGGGTATCCCTAGCAACCAGGCTCACTCAAAACAATGAACATTGGTCAATTGGGCCTTGCAACGGCGAGGACAAAACATAAATGAGAGTGCAGCCTGGAAAAGAACAAAAATGGGTCGGGGGGGGGGGGGGG
>NW_021962883.1:0-41945 GCF_901765095.1 Microcaecilia unicolor | reverse complement strand
GTCACGAGCAGGAGGATTGGTAGGACTTCCCTCCCAAACGAGTCCAGAGTGCGAGACTCCCGCCCCGGGGGCGCCGAGGCGGTATCCCTCGAACTCCGTGCCCTCTTGAGAGCAGAATTCACGACCGCCGAGTCATGGGGCAATTGGGGCCGCATTAACTCTGGGTCACAGTGGATCCTGTACTGGACTCTGCTTTCTTGGGAATGGTGGGGTTAGTTAACGGTCGCACCCAGTTCCGAAGCAGTGTCTCCTTGAGGACATTGTGCAGCGGTACCGTGGAGGACTCTCTAGGTGGTGATGGATAGTCGAGGACCTCGAGCATCTCGGCCCCCGGCTCTTCCACAGAGACCACGGGAAAGGGAATGCTAATAGACATATCCCGCACAAAGGAGGCAAAGGAGAGACTCTCAGGAGGTGAGAGCTTCCTCTCCGGTGAAGGCGTGGGGTCCGAGGGAAGGCCCGTAGACTCCTCTGAGGAGAAATATCTAGGGTCCTCCTCTTCCCCCCACGAGGCCTCACTCCTCGGTATCAGACATAAGCTCGTGTAGCTGAGTCCTGAACCGGGCCCGGCTCGACGTCGAGGCACCGAGGTCTCGGGTGTCGTCGAGCGGTGGACTCCCGCGCCGGCGGGGACGGAGCTCCCTCCATCGACGTCGACTCCACCTGCGTGGCGGTCGAGACCGGCGCCGCAAGCGGCGGCGGTTGTCGACGGCCCCGGCGCCGGGCTAGAGCTCGCCGGCGCCACAGACATCGGCGCCGAGGGCACAGCCTGGCGCATCAGCCCTTCCAGGATCCCCGGAAGGATGGCTCAGGCACTCGTCCAGGCCCGCTGCCGGGAAAGGCGGTGGGGCCGGTAAGGGTGTCGGTGCCAGAAGCTGATGGGGGCCAGGAGACGGCACCGAGGTGCCGGAACCCTGACGCGTCGGTACCTCCACAACCGACGGGGACCTCTCCTCTCGACGATGACGCTTCGGCGTCGCCTCCTCTCCGATGTCCGGATGCACAGAGGGCGACCGGTGACGACGCTTCTTGTTTTTCTTTCGATGCGCGTCACCGGCGCCGGGAGGTATGGAGGAGGAGGAGGACGATCCCCCTCGGTCCCGAGGAGCCGGGTCAGACAGGGTTCGGTCCGTGGGCCACGGGCTGAGGGAGTGACCGGGGCCGACTGCCCACGCGGCCGATCACCTCTACCCTCGCCAGCGGACCGGCGGGCCGAGGGACCTGTTCTCCTGGGGTCGATGCCATCGGTGCCGATGTCTCGGGCATCGATACCGGTACCGAAGGACCGGGCGTCGATACCAATGCCGTCGAGGTCGACGTCGAGGGGCCGGCGCAAGTTCCAAAAAGACGGTCCTGCAGAACTTGCCTCGCAACCTGAGTCCGTTTCCGGAGACCGAGACACAGGGAACACGACTTGATATTGTGCTCCGGCCCGAGGCACTGGAGGCACAAGCGTGGGTGTCGGTCTGCGAGATCGGCCGGCCGCAGCGACCACACTTTTTAAATCCACTCGGGACCTTCGAGGACATCGACGGAAAAATCGCGTCGGCGAAGTCAAAGTCGTCAATGGTGGCTGAAATCACACCTCGAAAAAAAGAAAACGACCGTGCGGCCACTAGGCCGCAACGCGGCGTCCCCGCTGGAAACGAGGGAAAAAACGGAGCACGTGCTCCACACGCTCAGGTTTTTTTTTTTTTTTTTTTTGAAAAAAGAAACCGGCGGTAACAAAAAACTAAGAGAAAAAGCAACGATCCGCGTAAACGCGATCGAAAATCCGGCGGCTGAAAACAGAGAGAGCGGCAAAGCACAACTCTCTCCAGACACGGAAAAAAGGAACTGGCGGGAGCGGTCGCGCACGGGCGGGAAGACGGCCGCGCATGCGCGGTGGGCGTGCCCTGCGTGCCGACCGTCCCGCGAAGCCTTTTCCGGTTGGTGGGGGCTGCCGCGGACGTCACCCAGTCGTGAGAACAAGCAGCCTGCTTGTCCTCGGAGAAATATATATATATATATATATATATATATATACATATATATATATATACACACACACACACATATATATATATACACATACATATATACACACACACACACACACACACACACCTGGAGCTGAAAAAAGCTGTTTATGAAAAATCCACTGGGTGAAGAAAAACCACATGGATAAGGAATGCACAGAGCCAACCCTCTGTACCAACTCTGGTGTAGCTAAACATTGGTTTTCAAGCAGGGAAGGAGGTGGGCTCCACCCCAGCATAGCAGGCCATTGGCTGGAATGGGCTTCAAGCAGGGAAAGGGGTGGGGATCCACTCCAGCGTAACTATACACTGGTAGGAGAGGAAATGTCAGTACTAAAAAGGGAGCCAAAACACAATTGCATTAGAAGCGGGTTCATACTATAGCCGGGCATACTATAACAGGGTTCACTGTACTGTAGAAATACATATTCCAATCCAGGTCTTATTATGTTAGAAGGAAGAACCAAAATATAATTTCTAGCTTGAATGGCTATCCTATAGAACACATATAGCAGACAAACTAAATACCTGCATGAAGTTGTCACTAGTAGCTATTCCCTCCTGTCGAAGTACACCAATGAAAGTACTAGCCTTTTCTTTATCTTCGTCTGATCGGTCTAATGAATGAAGGATTATTTTACTCAGCATCTCTGGGATAAAATGTTTTGGAGCTCTCATTTCTCTCACACTGTTGACAGCATCATTTGCATTTCCATTGTTCAAGTATTCTGTCACAAAAGCATCCTGGTGGACAATAAAAAATTATAAAATTAGCTGTCTTTTTTAAAAACATATAGCACATCTTATATCAAGTGTTTTGCTTTATTTTTAAATACTTACAGTTAGCTTAATTAGTTCTTCCTTTGAAGGTGCAGGTTTTTTGCTGTTCTTAGCAGGTTTCTCCTGGATAGGTGGTGGATTTGTTTTGAGACCAAGCTGAGGCTTTTTTGGGGGGGGAGGGCAGGGGGGAGAGAAGACAGAGGGGAGAGAGGTTAAGAAAGCACACACAAAACCCCATTCTTTCTCCAGTCCTATCAAACTGACTGCCACACATACACACCCAGGTTAATTTCCTGTGTTTTTTGCTCCCTACATCAACTAGTGATGCTGTGGGAGAAACTGCACAATTGTGAGACATGCTGTAATCTGAACTACATGGTCCTCAGCAAAAGGCTACTGCTATAATGATGTGCCACAAAAACAATATAAATCACAAAACGCTGCCAGTTTAGACCTGCTCCTCAGAGCTCAGAAAAGTCTGGAACAGTTTGAGTATGTGCCAACGTGTAGCCATCTAGAGGCCATCTGCTAACAGCTTGTCAGACAGTTTTCTGCTCCTCTCTTCTTTTCTTCAAAATTGCAACAGCAAAACACAAACCATGAAACAGCACCCCCCCCCCCCCCCGAAACACACACACAACAAACCAAAAAAACCTGGTTAAGAAAAATAAATATGCTCGCAGTACTCCAAAAACATGGCACTTTCACTCACATTCAGACATATTTTCAAAGCACTTTGGGAGGCTAAGTTCCATAGGTTTCTATTGAACTTTGGGAGGCTAAGTGCTTTGAAAATGAGCCCTCATGTGTATCCCTGCTGCCTCAAAATGCTCCCGCATGTCTCCTAGGGCTTGGAAAAGCTGCAACGTCCTGAAGGAGCTGCATCATGCCTCCACCTCCTCTCAGCCACTTTCCTTGGCACCTACCTCCATTGTTCTCCAGTCACAGATGGTGGTCAGCAATCCTGAACACAGCAGAGACACTGCCACTGTTAATCCTTCCAGGCCTGCCTCAGTGTGCTCAGCTCGCACCTCGGTCCCAAATGCCGCCTCTACATCAGCCAGCATATGAACCACAGCCCAGTCTGATCACAAACTCTTCTTGTGCAGCACTGAAGCAGGGACAGCCACCAACACAACATAGGGCAGAAAGCCCAATCACATCTCCCAGCACAACCCAACAGTGCAGAGAACCTGATGACATCCTTGGATCACCCACTGGTACAGGAATAGGACAACTCCCACAGCAATGGTAACCACACCCACTCCTCCTGCCAGCACAGACAAGTTGCTGAGGTACTCTAGCACTACTCATACAGTAATGGCTGCTCCTCCTCTCTCCCCCCTTCCCTACCCTCCAGCAGAAATAAAACTGACAAACACAATGCTACACAGTAGAAAAACACGGCACACAGATAGACAAAGTGAAGACACAGGGTCCTCTACACCAGGAAGTGAATGATACATACCTGTAGCAGGTGTTCTCCGAGGACAGCAGGCTGATTGTTCTCACGACTGGGTGACGTCCGCGGCAGCCCCCACCAACCGGAAAAAAGCTTCGCGGGACGGTCGGCACGCAGGGCACGCCCACCGCGCATGCGCGGCCGTCTTCCCGCCCGTGCGCGACCGCTCCCGCCAGTTGAATGACTAGCAAAAGATGAAACACACAACTCCAAAGGGGAGGAGGGAGGGTAGGTGAGAACAATCAGCCTGCTGTCCTCGGAGAACACCTGCTACAGGTATGTATCATTCACTTTCTCCGAGGACAAGCAGGCTGCTTGTTCTCACGACTGGGGTATCCCTAGCTTTCAGGCTCACTCAAAACAAGAACCCAGGTCAATTGAACCTCGCAACGGCGAGGGTACAACAGAAATTGACCTACGAAGAACAACTAACTGAGAGTGCAGCCTGACCAGAATAAATTCGGGTCCTGGAGGGTGGAGTTGGATTTACACCCCAAACAGATTCTGCAGCACCGACTGCCCGAACCGACTGTCGCGTCGGGTATCCTGCTGGAGGCAGTAATGTGATGTGAATGTGTGGACAGATGACCACGTCGCAGCCTTGCAAATCTCTTCAATAGTGGCTGACTTCAAGTGGGCCACTGACGCTGCCATGGCTCTAACACTATGAGCCGTGACATGACCCTCAAGAGCCAGCCCAGCCTGGGCATAAGTGAAGGAAATGCAATCTGCTAGCCAATTGGAGATGGTGCGTTTCCCGACAGCGACCCCTAGCCTGTTAGGGTCGAAAGAAACAAACAATTGGGCGGACTGTCTGTGGGGCTGTGTCCGCTCCAAGTAGAAGGCCAATGCTCTCTTGCAGTCCAATGTGTGCAACTGACGTTCAGCAGGGCGGGTATGCGGCCTGGGGAAGAATGTTGGCAAGACAATTGACTGGTTAAGATGGAACTCCGACACCACCTTCGGCAGGAACTTTGGGTGGGTGCGGAGCACTACTCTGTTGTGATGAAATTTGGTATACGGAGCATGAGCTACCAGGGCTTGAAGCTCACTGACCCTACGAGCTGAAGTAACTGCCACCAAGAAAATGACCTTCCAGGTCAAGTACTTCAGATGGCAGGAATTCAGTGGCTCAAAAGGAGGTTTCATCAGCTGGGTGAGGACGTTGAGATCCCATGACACTGTAGGAGGCTTGATAGGGGGCTTGGACAAAAGCAAGCCTCGCATGAATCGAACGACTAAAGGCTCTCCAGAGATGGCTTTACCTTCCACACGATAATGGTAAGCACTAATCGCACTAAGGTGATTCCTTACTGAGTTGGTCTTGAGGCCAGACTCTGATAAGTGCAGAAGGTATTCAAGCAGGTTCTGTGCAGGGCAAGAACGAGGTTCTAGGGCCTTGCTCTCACACCAAACGACAAACCTCCTCCACTTGAAAAAGTAACTCTTTTTAGTGGAATCCTTCCTAGAGGCAAGCAAGACCCGGGAGACACCCTCAGACAGACCCAACGCAGCGAAGTCTACGCCCTCAACATCCAGGCCGTGAGAGCCAGGGATTGAAGGTTGGGGTGCAGCAACGCTCCGTCGTTCTGCGAAATGAGAGTCGGAAAACACTCCAATCTCCACGGCTCTTCTGAGGACAACTCCAGAAGAAGAGGGAACCAGATCTGACGGGGCCAAAAGGGCGCTATCAGAATCATGGTGCCGTGGTCTTGCTTGAGCTTCAGTAAGGTCTTCCCCACCAAAGGTATGGAGGATAAGCATACAGGAGGCCGGTCCCCCAATGAAGGAGAAAGGCATCTGACGCTAGCCTGCCGTGTGTCTGAAGTCTGGAACAGAACAGAGGCAGCTTGTGGTTGGTCTGAGAGGCGAAAAGATCCACCGAGGGGGTGCCCCACTCTCGGAAGATCTGCGTACCACTCTGGAATGGAGCGACCACTCGTGCGGTTGCATGACTCTGCTCAGTCTGTCGGCCAGACTGTTGTTTACGCCTGCCAGGTACGTGGCTTGGAGGAGCATGCCAAAGTGGCACGCCCAACGCCACAGCCCGACGGCTTCCTGACACAGGGGGCGAGATCCGGTGCCCCCCTGCTTGTTGACGTAATACATTGCAACCTGATTGTCTGTCCAAATTTGGATAATTTGGCAGGACAGCCGATCTCTGAAAGCCTTCAGCGCGTTCCAGATCGCTCGGAGCTCCAGGAGGTTGATCTGCAGATCCTTTTCCTGGAGGGACCACAGACCCTGGGTGTGAAGCCCATCGACATGAGCTCCCCAACCCAGGCGAGATGCATCCGTCGTCAGCACCTTTGTGGGCTGCGGAATTTGGAATGGACGCCCCAGGGTCAAATTGGTCCGGATGGTCCACCAGAGCAGTGAAGTGCGGCAACTGGTGGAGAGGCGGATGACATCTTCTAGATTCCCGGTGGCTTGGAACCACTGGGAAGCTAGGGTCCATTGAGCAGATCTCATGTGAAGACGAGCCATGGGAGTCACATGAACTGTGGAGGCCATATGACCCAGAAGTCTCAACATCTGCCGAGCTGTGACCTGCTGAGACGCTCTGGTCTGCGAAGCGAGGGACAGGAGGTTGTTGGGCCCTCGCTTCGGGAAGGAAGGCCTGAGCCGTCTGGGTATTCAGCAGAGCTCCTATGAATTCCAGAGACTGGGTTGGCTGGAGATGGGACTTTGGGTAATTTATCACAAACCCCAGCAGCTCCAGGAGTTGAGTAGTGCACTGCATGGACCGGAGGGCTCCTGCCTCCGAGGTGTTCTTGACCAGCCAATCGTCGAGATATGGGAACACGTGCACTCCCAGCCTGCGTAGGTATGCCGCCACCACCACGAGGCACTTTGTAAACACTCGTGGGGCGGAGGCGAGCCCAAAGGGCAGCACACAGTACTGAAAGTGTCGTGCTCCCAGGCGGAATCTGAGATACTGTCTGCTATTTGGAGAACCCACTGGTCGGAGGTTATGAGAGGCCACCTTTGGTGAAAATATTTTAACCTCCCCCCGACCGGCAGATCGTCCGGTACGGACACTTTGAGGGCGGCTATGTTCCCGTGGATCCAGTCAAAAGCCCGTCCCTGGCTTTTGCTGTGGAGGCGCAGGGGGCTGCTTAGGCGCACGCTGTTGACGGGAACGAGCGCGCTGGGGCTGTCCCTGTGCCTGACGAGGCCTTCGGGCCGGCTGGTTGTACCTACGCTTTGCAAAAGAATAGGGTGCAGCCTGCCGGGCCCGGGAAAAACGTCCACCTGTGGAGGTGGATGCTGAAGGCGCCCGGTGGGAGAGCTTGTCGAGAGCGGTTTCCCGCTGATGCAGTTGGTCCACCATCTGCTCGACCTTCTCACCAAAAATGTTATCCCCCCGGCAAGGGACGTCGGCAGTCTCTGCTGGGTGCGGTTGTCCAGGTCAGAGGCACGCAGCCATGAGAGCCTGCGCATCACTATACCTTGGGCCGCAGCACGAGATGCCACGTCACAGGTGTCAGATACCCCTGGACAGGAACTTTCTGCACGCCTTCAGCTGCCTGACCACCTCCTGATAAGGCCTGGACTGCTCCGGCGGGAGCTTCTCGACCAGGTCCGCCAGTTGTTGCACATAGGTCCGCATATGAATGCTCATATAGAGCAGGTATGACTGGATGCGGGTCACGAGCATGGAGGATTGGTAGGCCTTCCTCCCAAACGAGTCCAGAGTGCGAGACTCCCGCCCCGGGGGCGCCGAGGCGGTATCCCTCGAACTCCGTGCCCTCTTGAGAGCAGAATCCACGACCGCTGAGTCATGGGGCAATTGTGGCCGCATTAACTCTGGGTCGGAGTGGATCCTGTACTGGGACTCTGCTTTCTTGGGAATGGTGGGGTTAGTTAATGGTCGCACCCAGTTCCGAAGCAGTGTCTCCTTGAGGACATTGTGCAGCGGCACCGTGGAGGACTCTCTAGGTGGTGATGGATAGTCGAGGACCTCGAGCATCTCGGCCCTCGGCTCTTCCACAGAGACCACGGGGAAGGGAATGCTAATAGACATATCCCGCACAAAGGAGGCAAAGGAGAGACTCTCGGGAGGTGAGAGTTTCCTCTCCGGTGAAGGCGTGGGGTCCGAGGGAAGGCCCGTAGACTCCTGAGGAGAAATATTTAGGGTCCTCCTCTTCCCCCCACGAGTCCTCATCCTCGGTATCGGACATAAGCTCATGTAGCTGAGTCCTGAACCGGGCCCGGCTCGACGTCGAGGCACCGAGGTCTCGGTGTCGTCGAGCGGTGGACTCCCGCGCCGGCGGGGACGGAGCTCCCTCCATCGACGTCGACTCCACCTGCGTGGCGGTCGAGACCGGCGCCGCAAGCGGCGGCGGTGTCGACGGCCCCGGCGCCGGGCTAGAGCTCGCCGGCGCCACAGTCATCGGCGCCGAGGGGCACAGCCTGGCGCATCAGCCCTTCCAGGATCCCCGGAAGGATGGCTCTGAGGCACTCGTCCAGGCCCGCTGCCGGGAAAGGCGGTGGGGCCGGTAGGGGCGTCGCCGGCAGAAGCTGATGGAGGCCAGGAGACGGCACCGAGGTGCCGGAACCCCGACGCGTCGGTACCTCCACCACCGACGGAGACCTCTCCTCTCTATGACGCTTCGGTGTCGCCTCCTCTCCGATATCGGATGCACCGAGGGCGACCGGTGACGACGCTTCTTATCCTTCTTGCGATGCCCGTCACCAGCGCCGGAAGGCATGGAGGAGGAGGAGGTAGATCCCCCTCGGTCTCGAGGTACCGGGTCAGACAGGGTTCGGTCCCGCGGCCCACGAGCTGAGGGAGTGACCGGGGCCGATTGCCCACGCGGCCTCTCACCTCCACTCTCACCGGAGGACCGGCGGGCCGACGGGACCTGTTCTCCTGGGGTCGCTGCCATCGGTGCCGATGTCTCGGGCATCGATACCGGTACCGAAGGGCCGGGCGTCGATACCGATGCTGTCGAGGGGCCGGCGCAAGTTCCAAAAAGACGGTCCCGCAGAACTTGCCTCGCAACCTGAGTCCGTTTCCGGAGACCGAGACACAGAGAACACGACTTGATATTGTGCTCCGGCCCGAGGCACTGGAGGCACCAAGCGTGGGTGTCGGTCTGCGAGATCGGCCGGCCGCAGCGACCACACTTTTTAAATCCACTCGGGACCTTCGAGGACATCGACGGAAAAATCGCGTCGGCGAAGTCAAAGTCGTCAATGGTGGCTGGAATCACACCTCGAAAAAAGAAACGACCGAGCGACCACTAGGCCGCAACGTGGCGTCCCCGCTAGAAGCGAGGGAAAAGGGGAGCGCGTGCACCACACGCTCAGGTTTTTTTTTTTTTTTTTTTGAAAAAGGAAACCGGCGGTAACCAAAAAACAAGAAGTTTTAGAAAGAAAAGCGACGATCCGCGCAAACGCGATCGAAATCCGGCGGTTGAAAACAGAGAGAGCGGCAAAGCACAACTCTCTCCAGTCGCGGAAAAAAAGGAACTGGCGGGAGCGGTCGCGCACGGGCGGGAAGACGGCCGCGCATGCGCGGTGGGCGTGCCCTGCGTGCCGACCGTCCCGCGAAGCTTTTTTCCGGTTGGTGGGGGCTGCCGCGGACGTCACCCAGTCGTGAGAACAAGCAGCCTGCTTGTCCTCGGAGAACATCATTTACACCGCAGTCACATGTCCAGGTCAGAGTTACCTAGACCAAAATGAAACACCCATCCAGCTACCCAAGTGGAAACCTGGATGAATTCCGACCCCCTCCATCCAGTCTCAAAAAAAAAAAAAAATACTGCAAGAATTCCAGGCTTCCTCAGGTGCAATGCCTTCCAACACTCTTAACCACTACTTCTACAGGATTCTTTCCAATCCTCTGCTCTTCATCCTACACCTTCTCCACAATCTCCATCACCTGGTCCACTCCTCCTTCGAGTCATCACCTGTCTCGGACACGCAGCAGGACCATGAACAGTTCTCTCCATATACAGATCATCTACCTTCTCCAGCACACAAGAGTTCCTCAGCCTACACCTTCGCCTGGACTACCATCAGGACCCTAAGTGTTCTCTCAGCCCACTCACCTCCTGGGAACGTCTTACCTGTACTGGCTACGTTTATTATGCTATTCTCAGGAAGAATAAAGTCAGGCAGAGACAGAAGATAGAAAAAAGGAGGGTTTATTATCACCACTGAAACACAGGAGGTTAAATTTGTATACAAGTACAGAGAAGCTACTTTTATTATACCCAGGCTCATCAGACTAAAAGGCAAAGTTAGAGAATGAAAGGTGTAGAAAGAATAAGAAATAATTTAGGTCCTAACTACCAGGGAATAACTAAATAGTGTTTGGAAAATTACTACATTATCATAGGCATTACTGGTGGAGATCAAAGATATAACTGTATATACTGTCATATACTGTATAACCCATACGTTGTGCCGGTCTGGATGCTACAGAATTTGGCAATTGCCTCTAGATGTGGGCACATGCTCAGTCTTTCAGACTTGAGCTCTGGAAGAGCAGGTCCAAACTGGAGCATCATGCTGCTGTGCACGGAGAACCTCTTGTTACAGGTAAGCAACTCCGCTTTACTGCTTCTATCATTCAGGACAAACCACACAAAGGCTTATATCTAACCAAAGATTACTATATAGCATCTCTCTGGTAGACTACTGAGTATCTTGCAAAACTAAGAACTTTATCTAACTGATCTTACCTGTCCCAAAGGTTGTGTCTGAGTGCGTGGTGGCTGTGCACTTGGTGGAATCATGGTAATCTGGGGCTGAAGTTTTGGCACTTGGTTTTTATTCATAAGAAGATTGAGCAGGTCTCAAGCTGATCTACAATATAAAACAAATCAGAAAAGTCCATTAATAAACTGCTTCAAATGCAAGATGAACTAGACTTAATTATTCCTGAAAACTGCTCTTCATGAATGAGCCAGTCCAGTCATAACACATACTGAATCTAAAAGGTTTTACCTGGTGTCCCACTATCTACATAACGTGATGTAATTACTATGTCAAAAATGGCATTTATAGCATGAATACACAGATACCAATTTCTAATGGCTTAAATTTTACTGAGCCAAAAAAATCAAATTCAGAATATTTAAGTTTTGCTTTGCCTCATATCTCAGTTTTATTCATAGGATGCCAGACTCCTGAAGAAAAGCAACAGGTGAGAAAAAGTAGAAGAAAAGCAAAGGTTGAAAAATAGAGAGAAATAAAAGAGTTCCAGCATTAATCCTCATAATAACGCGTCTTTATCTTAATCATCGGGCATTTCATATTATTGTTAGGCAAATAGATAAAAAGCCCGTACCTCATCTGCATTAAGCTGTCCTTTCTTGATGAACCGAGGTGGCATATCCTTGGACTGTCCTTGCTGTTGAGATAAGAGTCCCTGATTCTGGAAAAGCTGACTTTGCCCCTGTATTAAGTTAAAAAAAAAAAAAGGATTAAAGTGAGGCAGACTTCCTAGATGAAATGTATTCTTACCTGTTAATATCCTTTTCCTTGAGTCCAGCCAGACCAAAGTGGGTTATATCTCATGACCAGCAGATGGAGGTAGAGAAAGAACAGCCACTTCGCAGTGACCTCACTGATATAACAGCAGGTGAAGCCTAGAGTTAGTATCATCTAACAAAGCCCCAAAGCAAAGCAATAAACCTCAAGGATCCCCTGACCCCTATGGAATCACACAAATACCAGACTGTGATGAAAGAAAACTCCAATAGGACTAAGCCCAGGTCCGCTGCAGTCAAGAAAAAAAAAAAAAAAAGAGCACTCCCCAAACTCTCGTTTTCTGGGGTGGGATAATGGACTGGTCTAGCAGGACTCAAAAGAAAGGAAATTAACAGATAATCTTCATCATCCAGCTAGATCAGTTCACACCAATGGGATGTACTAAAGCTCAGACATCTTAGCAGGAGAAAGACGGCATTCCATGAAGCACCACCCTGCCAAAAGTGCTCTTACCCTCTGGCCACAGATCTATATGCTTCGCAAAGGAATGGAGGACAATGTCGCAGTTTGACAAAATGTCCTCCAGGGAGACTCCTCAGGCATCTGCCCATGAAGTGCCTAGGCCTAAAGTCAATTGCCAAATGTAGGCTGCCTCAATGACAACCTTGATCCAATGGGCAATCAATAACATAGAAGCCACCCTCTCCTCTGCATGGCCCCAAACAAAACAAAGATGGTCTGACTAATGTCCAGTCTGTGCAGAGGACGATCCAGATCTTCCCTAGACCCTCATGTGAAGGAAGGTACCTTAGGGGAGGGAAGTAGTTCTCCAAAAAATGGGATCCTGATATGAAAGCACCTACAGCTCAAGATGCAATAAGCAGAACAAATGGTAACCAGAAACTTCATCTTCCATGACAGAGTAAGGGGGCCGTTCACAAAATTGTTTGGAGTAGCAGTAACTGTAGTTGGGAGAAGGGGAGTTCAGCAAGTATGCTCAAGGCCTGTAGTGGTGCGAGGGGAGCTACATACAGCATAGGGAGCTATGTTCACGGTGAAACATACTAGTTCCTGTACCTGCATCATTCCAAGCACAGACATCCATCTGAAATGTTCCACGAAGGAATGTAACGAGGGCCAGGTCACTGCCTTGTAAGTTTCTGATGGCGGGACAAGTGAATGCTCTGCCCAAGAGGTAACTGCCCTCTGGTCGAATGAGCCTGCAACCCCAAAAGGAGAGGGGCTAGCCTTGCAGAACATAAGTTGACCCAATGGCCTCCTTAATCCATGGCTTTTACAGCTGCCTCACCCTTTTGTGCACCTCCAAACAGCCTCTCTTAATTTTCAGACTTCAGTTCTCTAGAAGTAAACCCAAATTGCCCAGCCTACATCCAATTTATGAAGTGTCTAGAATCAGGCTCTTCACCAATCTTCCGGAATACTGGCAAGAAAGACAGATGAAAAGGTGACAAGCTGGGGAGAAGGAACTGGTCTAAGCACAAACTCCTTAGAGAAAACCAAAAACAGTCCCCTGCAAGAAAACAGCCTTTAACTTCAAAGATCCTGTGTGCTAAACAAATATCCATGGAAAACACCACTTTCAGTGCGACATCTTTTAAGGATGCCAACCTTAATGGATCAAAAGGAAACTGCACGACAGTTGACAGCATCAAGTTCAAATCCGTGAGAACCCAGGGTTTTCCGCCTTAAGTTGAAAACCCTGGGTTCTCACGGATTTGAACTTGATGCTGTCAACTGTCGTGCAGTTTCCTTTGATCCATTAAGGTTGGCATCCTTGAAAGATGTCGCACTGAAAGTGGTGTTTTCCATGGATATTTGTTTAGCACACAGGATCTTTGAAGTTAAAGGCTGTTTTCTTGCAGGGGACTGTTTTCACCTGTCTGTCTGTTTCCTTGCCAGTATTCCAGGAGATTGTGAAAGAGCCAGATTCTAGACACTTGCATAAATTGGATGTAGGCTGTGTAATTTGGGTTTACTTCTAGAGAACTGAAGTCTGAAAATTAAGAGAGGCTGTTTGTAGGTGCACAAAAGGGTGAGGCAGCCTGTAAAAGCCATGGATTAAGGAGGCCATTGAGTCAACTTATGTTCTGCGAGGCTAGCCCCTCTCCTTTTGGGGTTGCAGGCTCATTCGACCAGAGGGCAGTTACCTCTTGGGCAGAGCATTTTATTTATTTTTTCTGCAAGACATAATATTCCACCAGAGTTATAGACACCTTGTGGCTTTGCATAAGTCTTCAACCTCCTTAGAGTATGTCAGGATTTAACCTTGCATCAGGAAAGACAGATCAGTCCTCTACATGCTTTGATTCCACAAATGCTAGATGTATTATATATACAACCCTCCAACTTATCCAAGGACACAAATCTATAACTCTGGTGGAATATTAAAGCCAGGCCATAAGATAAACCTAACCACATCTTGCATGCCAATTGGGCCCTGGATCAGAAATCTGTCAGATGGGAAAAAGGGGTCCTCCAGCTTGAGTCTCATCAGATCTCTGTAGCACAGCCTTCTTGGTCAATCCATGGACACCATCATCACTAACCCGTTGCTGCTCTATTTTTTTAAATTGTCCTGCCTATTGGTGGTCCAAGAGGGAACGGGGCAGGGAGACTGAGAAATACTGACTCTGGGAAGGACTACACTGCTAACTTACAGGCTCCACCAGAATTATGTAGTTCTCAGTCTCCACCAATCTGCTGGTAGGCGTGCATAACAAATCCGCCTAGGAGGGGGGGCGTGTCAAGATGGCGCCGTGAGCAGGTGTGCTAGAAGCGAGCTCCTGCCTTTTGCTTGCGGAATTTAAAATTATATACCTGTTTTTTCCTGTAATGCCGCATACCAAGCGTAAAGGGACGACTCGGGGGATTCCCCTTTACCCCGCGACGTCCACACCGGCAAGCGGAGGTTTGGAACGCTTCTTCCCTGCATTGTCCCGAAGAAGCGGAGCGGAGTCCTTAGCGAGTGGGGCCGGTGAAGCGACCTCCCCGCAGGAAATAGAAGTTTCTCTCTCCCCGCCTTCTACGACGCCTCCTTGCCCTGCAACTGCCTTGAGCGAGTCGGGGTTTCTCTTGGAGCCCGGAAAGGGCTATCCTGGGGAGCCCAGAGGGGAGCCTGGCTCTGTAAAGACAACTGCAGCTGCAGAGGAGACGGAGGTGAGCCTGGGCAAGATCTGGCTGAAGTTATTGGAAATAGAAAAAACCTTGAGACAATCTTCGGATGAGGTAAAGACTTTGAATTTCAATGTACAGGAAGTGAAAGGCTCCCTAGATTTGGCAAAACAAGATTTTACTTTAAAGATTGAGGCCTTAGAGAGAGAGACAAAACAAACAGAAGATTTCAAAATGGCAGTGGTAAAAGACAATATGGAAATTAGAAGAAAACTGGAACAGGTAGAGAATTTCAATAGGAGATTAAATCTTCGAATGTTGAATTTTCCTAGAATACTGGGAGAATCTTCAAAAGATCTGTTCCAGAGATATCTAAAAGAAAATTTAAACTTTCCCCAAGAAGTATTTCCTCCTCTGGATAAAATATACTATATTCCAAGCACGATGAAAAAAGTTGGGACAGAAAATTTCTATTGATCTACAAAATGTCACAGCCAATTTTGGAGCAAACAATGAGGAATCACCAGAAAGGGGGACATGATAATTTCCTTGTATTTTCAACAGGATTTAAATGCAGTTATGCGTTCCTTTACTTTAAATCTACTAATTCGAGAATTTGCAGGTCAAAAGATTTGGCTTTATTCCGGATGTGACTAATCCACACAAGAAAAACGTTAAAAAGTTTCTATCTATGAGGTCTAAAGTATTGGAAATGGGAGGTTCTTTCCTCCTGGCTTACCCATGTAAATGTGTCATCAGGTTGAATCAAGCTAAATACATATATTATATGCCTGAACCGCTTCAGACTTTTCTAGACACTAAACAACGATAGAATTAGAATTATAATGGGACTGACGGTACCATAAAAGTTTCACTAAATATGTTTTGATTTTGTAATCTTCCACTATTTCCTGCCTCCCCACTATTGAGGTCTAAGGAAGCCAATATTTGTCTTTATTTAGATGATTTGTTGTATTTAATGGCTGTATTACACTTTTGCAGTATGATAATTTCTGTAATAAGTATATAAAATTAATAAAAATTATGAATCACAAATCCCGCCTAGGCCAGTCTGGAGGGACGCTAAGGAAGTGCTGTTTCCAGCCACACTTGTCAACTGTATTAGATCAGGACTTTGGCATTCTGGCCTGTAGCCAAATCTGTGACAGGCACCCCCAAAGGTGAAACACCAGCTAAATGACTTCTTGATTTAGACTCCATCCCCAGGATCTATCATTGTTCTGCTGAAGGTAATCCACTTGAGCATTTGACACCAGCACTGTGCACCGCCAATAGGGCATCCAGATTTGCCTCTGCCCAAGATATCACTGCCTGTGGCTGCTTCTGTCACCAGAAAAACTCTTTGTTCCTCCTTGGTTGACAATATGGGCTGTCAAACTTGTGTCCTTGGATGTTGGAGGCTTGTAGCCACAACAGACTTCTCCTGATCTCCCATGGAAACATCCTACTACTGAAAACTCTTGCATCTCAGGCGGCAAGCGTAACAGTTAGGCTCTGAGTAAGGGGGTGCATGTGGAATCTGGCCCCACAAAACCAAGTTCAGCATCACTACCCATGTAGATCAGCACCTGCAAGAAATGCTATGCTGTCAGCAGCAAAGGATCCAAAGTTCTGAATATGGGTCTGCAGCTTTGCAATCCTGTTTTCAAGGAGCAACGCCTCCCCTGTTGAGTACCAGACTATCAAGCGGTCCAAAGGATCCTTCAAGGTTGTGCCGCTCTCACCTGGGATAGTAGTGGACTTGGTTAAGACAAAAACCACAGCTTCTAAAAACATCTCCTTGTTCTTAGCATTGATTGGATAAAGCTTGGCCATCTAGGGCCTACTCGAAAACGCACATCGAGGACTATCCCCAACTACCTCATGATGTCAATGACTGCAAGGAAAAACCTTATAAGATTTCCTGATATTCAAAAGCGGATCTTCAGAAGCAAATAAGTAGGGACACTCCACTGAGATTGATGGAAAATGGTTGCATATCAAGGTAGTGTGTTGGTACCTGTGGAAATGTATGAACTCCAGAGGGCCCTCCCTAGGGGAGCTTCTCTTCCTCAGCCAAAAGCTGGTGCTCCAATCCACTAGACACACTGACATAGTCTGTGGAAATTACTGAAGCTGTCTCATCCAGAACTTCTGGAGCAGTCAGACATGTTTATTTATATTCTTCCTTTATCCAAGACAGGTAACACACACAACATCCATAATAACTGTGGGCAAAGCATGGGGTATAAATGTAAATAAATAAATATAAAAAAACAATTCAGACCACTAAGCAATACAACATCAATGCAGTACAAGTACAGCAGCAAGCATCATTTGATGAATATGTTCCAGCAGGTAACATTTCAACATCTGCTTAAACAATGTGGTATCTGTTGAATTTTCAAAGAAAAAGGCAATTTATTCCACGCCCGAGGTCCAGCCACAGAAAAAGAACCAGCTCTTGCAAGTTGTAATCGTAGACGCTGTAGACCTGATATAACAAGCAAACCAGCATTAGCAGAATACAACATCCTTGATGAGACGGGAAAGGTTCCGTGGGATTGGAAAAGAGCGGATGTGGTCCCTCTTCACAAAAGTGGTGATAGGGAAGAAGCTAGAAACCACAGGCCAGGAAGCCTCGCTTCAGTTATTGGAAAAGTAATGGAAGCAATGCTGAAGGAAAGGATAGTGAATTTCCTGGAAGCCAATAAGCTGCAAGATCCATGACAACATGCTTTTACCAAAGGTAAATCGTGCCAAACGAATCTCATTGAATTCTGGGTGACGGAGAATTGAATCATGAACGTGCTATGGACGTAATCTACTTAGATTTCAGCAAAGCTTTTGACACGGTTCCCCACAGGAGGCTCTTGAATAAAGTGGACAGGCTGAAGATAGGACCTGACGTGGTGAACTGGTTGACGGACACCAGAGGGTGGTGGTTAATAGAATTCACTCAGGTGAGGAAAAGGTGCATAGTGAAGTGCCTCAGGGATCGGTGCTGGGGCCGATTCTGTTCAATATATTTGTGAGTGACATTGCCGAAGGCTTAAAAGGTAAGTTTGCATTTTTGCAGATGATACCAAGATTTGTAACAGAGTGGACACCCCAGAGGGAGTGAAAACATGAAAAAGGATCTGCAGAAGCTAGAATAAGGTTTCGCAATTAAAATTCAATGCAAAGAAATGCAAAGTGATGCACTTAGGGAGTAGAAATCCCACGGGAGACGTATGTGTTAGGCGGTGAGAGTCTGATATGTACAGACGGGGAGAGGGATCTTGGGGAGACAGTATATGAGGATCTGAAGGCGACAAAACAGTGTGACAAGGCGGTGGCCGTAGCCAGAAGATTGCTAGGCTGTATATAGAGAGGTGTGACCAGCAGAAAGGAAGTGTTGATGCCCCTGTACAAGTCGTTGGTGAGGCCCCACCTGGAGTATTGTGTTCAGTTTTGGAGGCCGTATCTTGCTAAGGATGTAAAAAGAATTGAAGCGGTGCAAGAAAAGCTACAAAAATGGTATGGGATTTGCGTTACAAGACGTATGAGGAGAGACTTGCTGACCTGAACATGTATACCCTAGAGGAAAGGAGAAACAGGGGTGATACGATACAGACGTTGAAATATTTGAAAGGTATTAATCCACAACTAACCTTTTTCAGGAGATGGGAAGGCAGTAGAACTAGAGGACATGAAATGAGATTGAAGGGGGGCAGACTCAAGAAAAATGTCAGGAAGTATTTTTTCACGGAGAGTGGTGGATACTTGGATTGTCCTCCCGCGGGAGGTAGTATTGATGAAAACGGTAACAGAATTAAAAAATGCGTGGGATAAACATAAAGGAATCCTGTTCAGAAGGAATGGATCCTCAGAAGCTTAGCTGAGATTGGGTGGCAGCACCGGTGGTGGGAGGCAGGGCCATTGGTTGGGAGGCGGGGCTAGTGCTGGGCAGACTTCTACGATCTGTGCCCTGAAAATGGCAGATACAAATCAAGGTCAGGTATACAAATAAAGTAGCACATACGAGTTTATCTTGTTGGGAAGACTGGGTGGACCATACAGGTCTCTCTGCCATCATCTACTATGTTACTATGTTATTATGATACATAATGTTGAACAGCTGCACTCAAATAACAGGGAGAGAGTCATGATATAAACTCTGATGGACCAACAACAGTTTAAATTGAATTTGCTGTGCCACAGGCAACCAGCACAATTGTTACAAGCATGGCTTCTTGAGACCACTAGGCACCTCCGTATAAGGCCCTTTGAGCTCCAAACCAGGTTGGTATCCTGCCCTAAAGCCCTTCTTTAAAGCAGAAGGACTGATGCAGCAAAAGTTCAAATTCTGGAGAAACAAAACAAAAAACTGAACTATCCACTAGTTTCAAATCAGGGAAGCAACGTTAGGGGCTGTTTCTCTCAAGCATTCCTTGTGGCAGAAAAAAACGGCTGTGGTTCCCACCAAAACAAATCACCCGACTGATCCAACTCTTCACAAGCCAGCTTTATCCAGTCCGTGGTGTCAGAATGCTGCAATTTCTGTGCCCCCCACAAACAGACTGAACATGCAGCATAATTTTGCAGGAGCAGCACTTTCCCACCCTGTGCGCACCACAAGCCAAACAGCACTTCCTGCACTCAGTGAGGCCACCATATTAACCCCTTTGCTATCGCCATGGGGATCGCACACAGTTGAGTTCAACAGCTGCAAGGCAGCAAACAGAATGACCAGAAAGCCATCTTTACAGCAGCAGCTCCTTCACAAAGACTGAAAATAGCAGCCATGCTGCAAGGACCTGGATTCAGGCACCACAGCCCCCATCACAACAACAGTTTGCTGTGGGGTTTACTTCTGGGCATTCAAAGCTTCCTGACACACACACACACATACATACACCAGCCCATTTAGCTTGCAGAATTCTGAGTGGCTGGAGAGAAAGTGGGGATGGAGGGATGGACTGGGATCTGGAGGCCCCCCCAGATGCAACACTGCTCTTCTCTTCATTTTAATATGCAACAAGCAGCTGCCATTGCAGAAAGTGTGTGTTTTTATTTTTAACCCCTGAAGAAAGCTCTATCTTACCAGACCACTCCTGGCTGCACAGAGATCAGACTTACCACCTGCTGGAGATTGAGAAATCCCGAGGTGTCACTGGGCTGCACAGAAGTGTTATGGTGTGAAACAGCTTTCAGTCTCCATCTGCTGGCAGGAGAGTATAACCCAAGCATCTGGAATTGTCTGGTGGGACAATAAGGAATTACTATTTACCATCTCTATACTATTAATAGCGCTTGTGAAACCTAGCTTCTACCCAGTCAAGCGCAGTACAAAAAGGAAACTCACCATCCTTCTAATATTTCTTTACCTGGTTTTTCATAAAAGGTTTGCCTCCCATTTCTCCAAACTGTGATTGAGCAGGAGGAATAATATGTCCTCCATGGCCGTTGAAAAGTTGACTTGAACGATGACGTCCCATGGTGGGTGAAAATCTATCCTGAATAACTCCTGGACCAGTACCAATTCCGCTACCTGAATATTTTTGAAAAGAAAAAGGAATTAAATCAGCACAAACCCAAGCAAACATTAAGTGCACAAGGATGTTTCTCAAACACGAGTATACCTGGCATTTGTCCAAACATATCAGCAAGTCCTCCAAGTGGGTCCCTATCAAGTTTCATCCTGGGTGGCATAAACGGTCCCTCCAGAAAGAAGTCACTTCTCATACCTTGAGCCATAGGTGCAGGAATAAACACTCCCAGATCCTTTAAAATAAAAAAAATTATTATTATGGTACTGAAACAAGACACTTTTAAAGGTTCTAAGACAATAGCAGTACTTTAACTAGAAAAACACATTTAGAATATAAGAATCATTTGTTTACTCTTTCCAAAGATACACAATGAAGCTAAAGCAGTAAATATTTAGAACAAACCACAGAAAACATTTCTTCACTAAACATGTAATTATACTCTGAAATTCACTGTCAGAGAATATCGTAAAAGCAGTTAGCTTAGCAGGGTTTAAAAAAAGGTTTGGATAATTTCCTAAAAGAAAAATCCGTAAGTTATTAAGATGGACTTGGGAAAATCCACTGCTTATTTCTAGGATAAGCAACATAAAATCTATTTTACTGTATTGGGATCTTTTCAGGTACTTGAATTGGCCACTTTTGGAAACAGAATACTGGGTATGGTGTTAAAAGCAGCCTCAAAAAGGTGAGCTTTTAGCCTAGATTTGAATAGGGCCTGCCAGGCCAAACGAGTTTTGCTCCCCTACTAGTAGATGGAGACAAACTATAATACTGAAAATCACCCCATACATGGTGCCATGTATCTTACTACTTTGAGACAAATACTGGAGGAATACATCACGGTGCACCCAAACAGCAAGCAAGCCACATATTCTTCACTAGAACAGGGCCCAACTTAATCAAGGGATGCCCAATACTACATAATCAAGCTTTGATAAGGGGCACCTCCCAGCCTGGATTCTACTTTAACTAGACAAGAGGATAAAAAACAAAATGGGAGAGTCCCTGGATTGGTCTGGTAAGACACAGTTGGTAAAATTATAGTCTTACTAGTAAAAAAGACCAGTTTCTGACACAAATGAAACGGGCGCTAGCAAGGTTCTCCTCGGAGTGTGTGTATGTTTGAGAGAGAGTGTGTGTGAGAGAGTGACTGTGTAAGAGAGAGAGTGTGTGTGTGTGTGTGTGTGTGTGTGTGTGTGTGTGTGTGTGTGTGAGAGAGAGAGAGAGAGAGAGAATGGGTGCGAGTGTGTCTGTGTGAGGGAGTGTGTGTAAGAATGAGAGTGTGCGTGAGTGCGTGAGCATGTAAGAGTGTTTCACACAGATACAGTGTGTGTGACAGTGTGTTTGTGAGACGGATAGAGCGTGAGAGTATGTGTGTGATACACAGACTGTGAGAGCGAGAGTGTATGATATCGAGAGAGAGTTTGAGTGACTGTGTGACACAGAGAGTGAATGTGATACAGTGTGAGACAGAGTGTGTGGTAGACAGTGTACGAGAGTGAAAGAGACTGTGTGTGCCAGAGATACCTCCCCCCTCCCTCTGTGTGGTCGCAGGACCCCTTCCCTCTGTGTGGTCGCAGGACCCCCTCCCCCTCCCTCTCTGTGGTCGCAGGACCCCTCCCTATCTGTTACTCCTCCCCCCTCAACTTGTGCTGTTCCTTCAGGGATATACAACACAATTTAGTAAAGAAGAGTGTCTAGATGACCATTAAAAAAATTATTAATTTATGTAATCTTGTTTTAGATAATGGAATAGGCAGCTTGGAGCAATCTTCGTCTTGACTAATCTGCTCTTTTGTTTGCTTGACTGTAAGCACTAACTGCTGCAGGCACTAAGTAGGTTCACCGAGCAGAACTAAGCATTCTAAGAAGAGACATGGGAAGGGAGAGAGGAAGGAAAAGACAGATGGGAAGAGACACTAAGGGGAAAAGAGAGAAAAGGGGGCAAATACAGGGAAGGACACCAGCTGCAGGATTAACTGATTAACGGTGAGATACAATCTGGCAGGTTTTGAAGCAAAAAAACAGCAGACAGGTGGCTCAGTTGCTTTCTTCGGCAGAGCTGACTGAAGAGAAGGCAGACACCTAGGAGTTTTTTTTTCTGTCTCATCCGTGATTTTTTCTCTCCGGGGACATCCATGCTTGGCATAGTCGGAGGAAGCCTGCAGCTTGACAGCTCGATCAGTGAAAAGCTCCTTTTTATATCCTAACGCCTGGGCTCTCAGGGACTTCAGAATATAATTTCCTAGGGGCACCACTCCTCCTCTCACCTCACTGCCCCTGGAGTAGAACCCCGGAGCGTAGAGAGGTGAGAGGAGGAGGAGCGGATGCAGAGCTGACAGCTGATGGTGCCCTGCTTCCTTTTGAAAGTATTTTGCATGTTTAAGTTGTTTTTTTTTGTTGTTTTTGTTCCCTCAACAGGAGCAGCAGCAGTGGCCAGAAATGGCAGCTGAGTTGATGTCGGACGAAGGGTAGGGAGCGGAGGGTGGAGCAGTGGCTGCGGGGGTGGCAACCTGGGGGGGGGAGGGGCGGTGACTTTGGGGGGTGTGGCGAAGGGCTGAAACTGCGCCTCCAACATTCCAAACAGAGCACGAATGCTTCAAGTATTTTGTCCACATTGCCAGCTTCCGAACGTTGGAGGTGCGTTTTATTATATAGGATGTGCCTATTATCCTAACAGATTAAACTGGACCCAAGCACTCAAACTGGGTGATAATCTGGTAAGCCTCCTCTCAGTACTTCTACCCAAGTGTGGTATTCTTTTAAGCATGTACAGTTAAGGCCCAAAGCTCGTCACAACATAGTTTGCAGCTGTAGAACTAGGCTTGTTTCTAATTTTACTTTAGACTATGGTTGGCCTGTAAGGAGAAATTAGTTCTTACTTGCTAATTTGCTTTCCTTTACTCCCTCCAGACCAACCTAGAATGTGTCTGATGGGTTGTGCACACGCCTTCCAGCAGGTGGAGACTGACTCTAGAGAAAGCCAATAAGAACCTTGGCTAGCTAGAAATGGATTCAGTATTATTATAAAGAACCATATTCTGTGCAACCGGGAAACTTGAGCAGCCACCACCAACATGCAATCAATCATGTGCCTCTTGCGTAATATGCTTGTTGCGAAAGCTAACATACTTGCTGCACATTGACTTTTTTTTTTTGGTAACAAAGAAAGTGCAAATGCACAAATCAGCTCCATCAAAACTCCACGAACTGAATACAAATCGAATTTCATCACTTCGCCTCAAAAATTACAGGGAAGGATCCAGGCCGATCCAGAGAGACTAAAGGAAAGCAAATTAGCAGGTAAGAACTAATATCTCCTTCCTTAGCGTCCCTCTGGACAGGCCCAAAATGTGACTGATGGGAAGTAAAGCAGTATCTTTATGGGAGGGAACCTAGTAACCCTGCCATGAGACTGTTCGCCCTAAAAACTGCCTCTTGACGACACTGCAAATCCAATCTGAAATATCTAGAAAACGAATGCAAGGACCGTATTTTGTTGCCTTACAAATATTTTATAAAGTTGCACCAAGAAGCGTTCAGCTCATAATGCAGCTTACCCTCTGGTAGAATGGGTTTTCACTCCTTGTGGAAAAGGTGTCCTGAATAGAAGAAAAACGGAACCATCATCTCTATAAGTCATCTAATAAATAGTGGAAATACTGGGTTTAGATGCCACTAAACCTTTACTGGAACCTCCAATCAGCAGGAACAGACGATCCGTCCCTCTGTAGCCTTGAGATAGTACTTCAGAACTCATCTGCAAACGTTGCTGATCATGCGATCCGGAGGCAGAACCTAACCCAGGCAAAACCATGAAACTGCGACAAGATCTTAGGGAGAAAGGAAGGGATGGGGCATAAAAACCATCCGCTCTTTAGAAAATTCCAAACATTGAGACCGATAGGAAAATGCCTGCAACTCCTATACTCCCCTAGCTGAAGCATTGGCTACCAAAAATACTGTCGAGTGCAAGCCCTACCGAGAACAGGACGCTAAGGGCCCAAAGAGAAAGACCTAATAAAATCGAGAGAACCGGAGGAAGGAACAGAGTTATATCTGGATGACTAGCTAAGGCCTTTCCCTGAATGCTCCCACGAAAACCAGACAGTGCTGCAATCTGGACTTTAAGCTATCGCCAGGTCTTCATCAAAACCTCATTGTAAAAAATCCAAAACCTCCGTCACTGAAGCGTGGAACTGAGAAATGTCCCAATATCAACAAGGCCCGAAAACACGCCAAGTCCTGATATAATACCGAGAAATTGGACGACACGACTAAATCATCATGGTAATCACACACTGGCGGAGTAACCCCTCTTCGTCAAACAAACCCGCTCAAGCAAAACCAAAAGACAATATCAAGATGGGTTGAGAATAACCACTGGGCCCTGGCCTAGGAGACCATGAGATTCTGGCAACAAGAGCAAAGGACCACTAAGAAGATGCATGAGATCGGCATACCAAGGCCTGCGAGGCCAATCCAGCACTACTAACATTACAAGACCCTTGCTTGCCTCGATTCTTTGACTTAGGCATCCCAGACGGGGCCATGGAGGAAATGCACACGGAAACCCTGAGAACCAAGGATGGAGAAAGGCCTCAATGCCCTTCTCTTTGAGATCTCCTATGATTGAAAAATCGTGGCACTTTGAGTTTAGATTTAAGATGTCCAGATCCATGCCCGGAAGCCCCCAGCGATTCACCACTGCTGGAAATGCAGTCCCACTGAGAGCCCATTCTCCAGGGTCTAGCAAGTTGTGTACCTGAACATTCGCCATTTCCATTAAATGGGAGGCCGAAGAGGGCAGTTAGATGAAGCTCCACCCAACTCATGAGCTGCATTCCTTCCTGTTCCAACTGGCAACTCCTTATTGGTGCTCTGAGAGGATGTGTACCGGCTCGCCTACTAGTATAGGGCACAATGCTTCCACAGCACACCGAATTGCTCTGGCATCCAAGAGGTTGATTGAGCAGAATGTCTCCGGACGAGATGAAAGACCCTGTGCATACTGTCTTGACAGTGAGCTTTCCATCCTCTGAGGCTGGCACAGGTAGTGAATACTTTTCACCGCAGCGGATCCAGGGGAATACCCTTGGACAATGGCCGTCGGAAACCACCAGCAAAAGGCTGTCATGCCTACAGTGGCAATCTTACTTGGAGGGAACCTCTGCAGCGACTATCTGGACAGCAGAGTCTTCTGCAGGGATCTCATATTTGCCCCGGCCTAAGGCACTGCTTCTATCGTTGCCATGGAGCCCAAAATTCGAAGAAAATCCCTTGCACATGGCACCAAACTGTGCAAATATGTTCGAAATTAAATCTGTAACTTGAGAATCTTGGCCTGGTGAAGAAATAATCGATTCTGCAGAATGTCGAAGGATAATAGACTAGCGACTGAGAAATAGGCGACTCGAGCGCTCACCACTCAAGGGACTGTAGGAACTGTACCTCATGAGCCGTGACTTGTACACTCTCCTGATGCGAGTTTGCCCTGAACCAGCAATTGTCCAGATAAAGATGAACTAGAATACCTTCCCTTCTGAGAACTGAGGCAACTACCACCATGACCTTTGTAAATGTGCAAGGAACTGTAGTCAGCTCGAAGGGCAGAGCCCAAAACTGAAAATGCTTGCCCAACACTGCAAAGTGAAGAAACCACCAATGCATGGGCCAACCCACAAAATTCAGATAGGCTTACGATAAAACCAATCAAAAAAAATCCTCAGACCAAACAGCTACTATGACTGAGCAAAGAGTCTGCATACGAAAACTGGTTACTCAGAGTCCGCTTAACCGCTTTGAGGTCCTGCATCAATTTAAAAAAATTCTACTATCTAGAGGATGACAAAATAAATAGAATAGTGCCCCTGACTGAGCTCAGAAGAGGGAACTATACAACAGCCTGCCGACTGACCAGCCTTTCCAGATCATCCCTGATTGCACCCACCTTGAGCCTGGACTGACAAAAAGACTAAAAGTGCCTGAAAAACGCCACGCAAAATTTAAAACGCATCTATCTCAAACAACCTTAGCACCCAGTGAGCAGAGGCAATCTGGACTCACTACCAATAGAACTGTGCTAAGCAAGCTCCCATAGGAATCAGAGGCTTGAAACCTTAAATGACCAGGATGGACGGAAGCTTGAAAAGAAGCTCCTGCGTCCCTGCCTCCTCTTTAAACTCTTCAAAAGGACTAATTCCTCTGAAAGAACCAGGACTGCTGTACTGGAGGGCACTGTACCCGGTCTATACTGGCGAAAAATGTCACCCCCAACTGCTACCCGAAAAGAGGCCGCTGTCCGATGTCCTAGGCCAGTCTCCAGGAAGTCTAGGGACCGTATAATCTCCTAGTCTGTGGAGTAGCATGTCTAACTCCTCTCTAAACTAAGGGAGCCTACTTAGATTACATTAAGAAGTCGCATCTGCTGACCAACCGAACAACCAAAGAGAACGCCTTGCAGCCACATCCAAGGACAAATTTAGAAGAGGCCCTCAGCAAATCGTACAAAGCATCTCTACATTACTTCTGCTCCACATTTTTGTGTTGCTGTCCCCTCTGATCTGCTCAGACTGTAAAGGATGTTCTGGCTCCACCTGCTGACAAGATGGCATAAATCCATGCATCTGGACTGGTCTAGTAGGTTAAAAAATATTCATTTTGTAAACTGGAATGTAATACCCTTTTTAAATATATAAGAATACTAATATTTTTTTATTTAAAACTGATTATAAATACCTCATTACAATCAGACATAACTTTCACCTACATACAACTGCCCACACCAGTCACAATAAAATATATTTTAAAGCTTACTTTAACTGCATCTTGACGGATTTGATTGATCGTCTTTGGTCCATTATCAAGAAAAGCTTTGCGAGGAACCCAATTGTTTTCTCGCAACTCCACTGTATCCTATAAGATCAAAAATGAAAACATTCAGCTAATACAAAATTTGTAACTACGAAAGTAAACAAAAACTATTATCCTTACCTGTAGCAGGAAACGAATCCTTGCTGGCAATTCCTTACTTAACCTCAAGGCGCACATACGGGCAAAGTACTGATCCATTAAGGACTAGAAAACAAAGTAAAAAAAGTTATTTTAAGCATGTAAGCAAATTAACACATTTTACAATATAGTGACAATGAATCATAATGTTCTAGGAAGCTTGAACTGCTGGGATATCGCCAAACACTATCGCCAAATAAAACATTGACCTGAAAACTCCTTACACCCGACACTAATTTCCTCTTTGTCCTAACCAGGCCAGTGCAGATGAATGGGTTATGATCCCTCACCAAAAGATGGAGGCAGAGATGTCATTCTATAGAAGTGCATTTACAGCCGCAGTATTCCAGCATTCTCTGCCTCTAGCAGCTAGTGGTACAAAGATAGACATGGGTAAGCCACTGCTTGCCCTATGATTGGTAGCATGGAATTTTACTATTTGGGTTTCTCCCAGACACTTGTGATCTAGAATGGCCACTGCTAGAAACAGGATATTGGGCTATTAATGACCATTGGTCTGACCCAGAATGGCTATTCTTATATGACCCGTGCACTGGACCCTACCTTAGTAGCCTGGGTTTCAGGTCCCATTGTGAACAGACCATAGGGTAACGGTTCCTTAGGGATCCTTTCCCTGTGGACAGTACAGAGGTTCTACCAAGTCCAGGGCAAGAGCCAGTATCTCTCTCCCCCCCCCCCCCCCCCCCCCCCCCATGGTGAAATGTTTGCACTAATGATTCAGGGTAGCTAAGGCCCCCTTGACTTAAAAAAAGGGAAAAAATAAAGAAGTCAGGTCTTAATAGCTATAGCTTACAGTGGAGCAGCCAGATTTTTTTTTTTTTGGGGGGGGGGGGGGGGGGCACGCTCCACCAAAGATAGTGGACTGGGCCTGGGCATACACTTCTGCTATCAATAAGTTGGAGTCGTGGTTAGCAGCAAATCTTGCCTAGGAGGCTGCTGGACTGTCTGTGGTTGCAGGAGAGATGGTAGTGGTACCTCAATCATTTGCCATGGATGCAGAGGTGGCTTTTGCAGGAACAGCTATCATTATGATGTGCACCAGGCAAACAGATTGGGGATAACAGGCAGCCTATCCAATTTTAGAGAAAGGTCGGTGTAGTCCTCCCATCCCACCTCCAGGGGATATTTTCCCTAGCTATTATAGAATACTAGTGTAAACCAGTATCGACATGTCTAACATTTATGTACCTGACATAACCATAGCAGAGAAACATGAAACATAACTGTATTCTAAGTTACTTGTGTTAATGGGAGCCCCGCCCATGTTTACACCCATCACAAAATGCCTAGCCACCCACCTGGGGTTTCTTCACGGCAACTTAAGAGGGTCTATCCAGCACAGCTCAGGTCTGCCTGCACCTGCCGCTTGTGCTCTACACTAGCACCCTCCTCCCACCGACTGGGTCACAACAGCCTCTGAGTGAGCCTTCCGCTCTCCAATTATCCCCAGTGATTTCTAGGTTACTGGCACCGCACTCCCAGTGGTTTCACAGTTCACAAAAAAGCACTCACAAACCACCAGAATTCTTTAATCAGCAAACAGAACGAACAAATATGTTTATTCTCAGAACTTGGAACAGTAGACAAAAAATGCACAATTAGTAAACAGTAACAAGTAACCGAAAAATGGATCAATTAGAAAACTAACTAAACATTTGCATACTTCCTAGAAAGTAAATGGAGAGATCATGACATATCTGTTCACCAGTTATCAAGTATTGGGGGGGGGGGGGGGGGGGGGGGGGGGGGGGGTTAATTTTGTTTTTTTTACAGGGCTTCAGCAAAGAGCTCTCTCTCTTCTCCCAGGCTGAAACTGTAGCAACAGCCCAGCTTCTGCTTGGTAATTTCAAACTCCAACCCAATCAGACACCAGAACAGTCAAGATTTAAATAAAAACTGGTTACATCGCTACAGGCACTTCCTATTATCTGTATGCCAACTAAAAGAAAGGGACATCAGTCCTCATAGCTTTAAGCATAAACATGCAACATCTGCTGGCCAAACAGGAGAAATACACTTCAGACATATTTAAGACAGGAAAATATCAAATACATTTTACAGGCTTAAAACATACTGTTTCTTCACAACCCTCCCTTGCATTTATGTGCTATGCCACTTATACACACACCACCGCACAGTAACATTTAAGTGCCCCATTGGCACTTTGTTCGGCAAGTGTATACTTGTATAAAAGTGCTAGTATTCTATACATTCCTATATAATAATTCTCACCTTCAACATTCTAATGTGCCTGGTACCGTGGCTCCCTCGGAGGTGGTCTGCTAGGCAGTTTAGAATGCACTGAAGTCAGTGATGTCACTGACAGCTGATTCCCCTGCCTGGGAAACAGCTGTCAGTGCCCCCCCCCTCGGCGCAACACCTGCCCCTGCCCTGCAAAACCGCGAGCCCTACTCCTCCCCCTGCCTACCAATCAGCTCTCAGTGCCTCCCCCCCTCGACCATCACCCAAGACCCTCCCCCCGGCGCATCACCAAAGCCCCTCCCCCCCCCCCCCTCGCAGCCGCCAATACTAACGCTGTCCGGCTGCTGCTGCTTCTCCTGTGGATCAGCAGCGACCGGTACAAAAAGAAAAAAGCCAAAAAAAGATTTTTAACCTGAAACACTGCTCCAGAGACAGCCATCTGGCATTGGCTGTCATCACTGCAGCCGCTCCTCCTCTCCCCTCCACGTCACTGCCCCTGCAGGAAGACCCCGGAGGAGCGCAGCGACGTCAGAGGGGAGAGGAGGAGCAGCTGCAGAGATGACAGCCAATGCCAGATGGCTGTCTACGGAGCCGTGTTTCAGGTTTAAAATCTTTTTTTAGCTTTTTTTCTTTTTGTACCGGCCGCTGCTGCTCAACAGGAGACACAGCAGCGGCCGGACAGCGTTAGTATTGGCGGCTGCGGGTGGCAAGGGGGTTGATGTGCCCGGGGGGGGGGGGGGTGTAGGGGCTTGGATGATGCACCGAGGGGGAGGGGAGGGTCGCTGGTCATTGGTGGCTGCAGGGGGGGCAGGGAAGGGAGGTGGGGAGGGGGTCCTGAGACCAGATGGGTGGCTGCAGGGGAGAGAGGTGGGTCGCTGGACATGGGTTGCTACGGGGGGGGGGGCAAGGGGAAAGGAGAGGAGGGTCGTTGGACATGGGTGGCTGCAGGGGGGCAGGGGGAGAGGAGAGTCGCTCGACATGGGTGGCTGCAGGGGGAGCAGGGGAGAGAGGAGGGCCGCTGCACATGCATGGCTGCAGGAGCAGAGGAAGGTTGGTGGGGAGGGGGTCCTGAGACCAGATGGGTGGCTGCAGGGGGGGCACGGGAGACAGGAAGAACGGTACACGGGGGGGGGGGGGATTACCTTGCTAGCGCCCGTTTCATTGCCTACCGAAACGGGCCTTTTATACTAGTATGTACATAAGAGGTGCACAAATGTGGCTGGCTAGGTTACAGAACTGCCCTTCAGGTATCTAGTTTGGTGCAAGGTGGAGGGGTGCTTATCTGGCACTCTGCAGAGGCCCTTCCTCTGTCCCCCACCCCCTTCAGTGCAGCCCCATTTTTCTACAACAACAGCACATCAAACCCAGGGCTCTACCAGGTGGCAGCCTGGATGGTGGTAGACTTAACTAAGCCCATTGGACCACCAAGAATCTGCCATCCAGGGTCATGGGAATGTGGAGCCTGCTAAAACTAGTCCAGAATTAGGAGGATTCCAGAGACCCAGCTTCTGGCTCATCATACAGGCTCTTCAGGTGGATGGGATCTAACCGGGCCAAACTGTGGATAGAGTGCACACAGTACCGCACCTGGTATCTGGATGACTTTTTGAACTAGGCCACCAGGGAGGTTGCTGATAAAGTCAGGCTGCTATAAGAGTAGTCAAGCTCTACTCGGTTGGTACATCAATTTTACCAAGATAATCCTTGTGCCCGATCAGAACTGCATGAGTCTTAATATGAACCAGGACAGCAAAACTACAAGGGCAGTTCTGGATGCTCCTTATGTACAGCACCCACAGGCCTGAGACTATCTTCAGGTCTTAAGTCCATAACTGTGTTGGTTCTATGGGCACGGGTACATATGTATCTTGTCCTATATCTCCTTGTTCCCCTGGTGGTTGTTCCACTTTCAAGACCTTGCAGATGAGGATACCTTTCTAGCCAGGGGTCCAAGTCAGCCTGGAGAAGTGGCTGAGATCTCAGAACCAGGAGAAGGGGGTGGAGTCAAGACTGTGTAGTGGTCATGTCAGATTAAAGTCTGGTGAGCTATGAAGCCCATGTCAGGGCCAAGTGGCTTGTATGGACAGAAAGAGGCTCAGCAGGTGATAAATCAGCTGGAGATATGTGCGACTGTTGGCTCTTAAGGTCTTTGTTCCTTGGCTCTTTCTAGTATGGCAGTGGCTTATGTAAGCAAGCGGGGGGGGGGGGGGGGGGGGGGGGGGGGAGTACAAAAACTGGCAAAATGGCCACAGCGCCAAAACTTCTTGAACGATCTGAAAGGTCATTAAAGAAAACTGGAAATCTGTGGCTCATACCGAATGGATTGACATCACACAGGCAGAGTTCCTCAGTCATCATATTCTGCATTGTGGAGAATGCACTTAATACCAGCATTACAAAAAAACAAAATAAAATAAAACCCAACTTTCCCATAGATCGAAGAGCCCTGATGGGTCCATCAAGTTGTAAAATCTGCGATAGGTAAAATAGGGTCTCGTATCAGAAGCATTTAAAATTTTATTTAAAAAGCGGGTAGCCAATGAAGCTCCAAAGCTGAAGAAATACGGTGATACTTCAGATCCCAGCAATAAGCCTGGCACCAATGTATAAAGCCAGTTGCAATGCTTGATGCCAATTTTGAGAGAAGTCCAGATATGTGATGTTACATAATCATGTAAGCCGCATTGAGCCTGCCATGAGTGGGAAAGCGCGGGGTACAAATGTAACAAAACAAAAAAAAACAAATACAGGCTATAATTTTAGCAATAAAGCAGCCAAAAAAATAAATCAGCAAAACTTATCAGCTTCAACATACTAAGCAACTACTGACTGACTATATAAAAAGTTCTGAACCCAAGATCACATCCACATTTGTTGCGCCAGTACAGTCAGTGCCATCAATAACCAGAAGACTTGGAGCATCAGAATTAAAAAGAATGAAAAGAAACAAGACACACAAACTGACTTCATATTGTTCAATGCTACATGATTTAATATCATGCAAGAGGATACTAGAGGCACCGACAGCTTAAGATAGGCATCTGAAAAATTAAAACAGAAAACAAAACAAAAACCCCAGTGAAAGTCTGCAGTCATAGCAGACAGTGTGGAGCCCTGAAGCACCCCCATAGACCGGGGGGGGGGGGGGGAGGTCGAGATAAAAGAACACTGAACGTATATTGTGTTCCTGGATGCCCTTCAGTATATGAAATTGCCAAAGCAGAGTGAATAAAAATGGCAATATAACACTTTCCTCACAGAGAACAAACGCCCCAGAACCAGGGCAATAACCAAACAAGGGAAGGTCGTCGTTAACCTCCTGCAATAAAAACAGCATGTAGACACTCTGATAGCTTGTCTTCAAGTACTCCTGATAAGGCACAATGTCTGTATGCAACATCTGTACAAAAACTAAAGTCAGTCAAGGAGGGATCATGGATTCATCTGTTGTGACTAAAGGAAAGAAAATTATCAAGGTAAGAACCTAATTTTCCCTTCCTTGTCATCAACAGCAGATGAATCCATTAGCTGATGGGATGTACCAAAGCACTCCCTAAGTAGGGTGGGAACAGGCAACTCCGCGAGCAAGCACCTGCACTCCAAAATGCACATCCTGCCGCGCTGCCACATCCAGCCTGTAATGCCGCACGAAAGAGAGCTGAGAAGCCCAGGTAGCCGCATGACAGATCTCCTGAAGAGAAAAAAAACACCCGTTGCCCTCGTAGAGTGAACTTTAAACGCTTCAGGCAGCGACCGCCCTGAAAGCAGATAAACCGAAAAATAAGTTCCTTAAGCCATCGGGCTATAGTGGCCTTAGACGCCGGAAACCCCCCTCGGGGACCTGCCAACAGAACAAATAAATGATCAGAATTCCTAAACTCATTTGACATCTGCAGATACTACCACAGAGCCCTGCGGACATCCAAAAGGCGCAACTGCCCAAAGGAGTCCGGAAACTCCTCCTTAGAAAAGGAAGGAAGAAAGATGGGCTGGTTGAGGTGAAAAGCTGAAACCACCTTAGGCAGAAAAGAAGGCACCATACGAACAGTTATCCCAGATTCTGAGAACTGCAGAAAAGGATCCCGACAGGAAAGAGCCTGAAGCTCAGACACTCTTCTAAGCAGACGTCATTGCCACTAAAAAAAAAAAAAAAAAAAAAACTGTCTTGAGAGTCGCATCCTTCTCAGAAGCCCACTTAAGAGGCTCAAACGGAGATCACTGGAGCAACTTCAACACGCGCCCCAGGTTCCAAGCCGGACAAGGCGACCGCAAAGGAGGACGGAGACGAAGCGCCCCTCTAAGAAAACGGAGAATATCCGGATGAGCAGCAAGGGACAAGCCGGAGACTTTCCCCTGGAAGCAGGCCCAACGCTGACACTTGAACTCGAAGGGAATTGTAGGCCAGGCCATTTTGTAGCCCATCCTGCAAAAAGTCCAGCAAGAGCGAGACTGTCGCTAGAGTCGGCAAGATAGACTTTGGCGTACACCATGCCTCAAAAGTGCGCCAGATCCGAGCATAAGTCGCAGAGGTAGACCGCACGCAAGCCTGAGAGTGCGTGGCAATAACCTTATTAGAATAGCCCTTGTCCCTCAATTGCACCCTCTCAAGAGCCAGGCTGTAAGACCAAAGCGGCAAGGATCTTCAGAACCCAAGGCAAAGGAAGAGGCGCGTCCACCAGCATCCGCTGGAGATCTGTGTACCACGGACGCCTTGGCCAATCCGGGGCAATAAGAATCACCAATCCTCGGTGCAGACGAATTTGAAGCAGAACTCTCCCTATCAAGGGCCAAGGAGGGAATACATACAGGAGGCCCGAGGGCCAAGGCTGAGCCAGAACATCTAACCACGCAGAGCAAGGATCTCTCCTTCTGCTGAAAAAGCTAGGGACTTTGGCATTTACGCTTGACGCAACGAGATCCAAACCTGGAGTCCCCCATTTGGCAAAAATCTGAAGAAAACCTTCTCTGCCAGTTCCCATTCCACCGGATCGATTTGATCTGCTGAGGAAATTGGCTTGCATGTTGCTCTAATCGGCTATGTGAGCCGCAGACAGCAGCTCTAGGTGGCACTCGGACCAGTCGCAGATCTGAGACGGCTCCGCAGCCAGAGCACTGCACCGAGTGCCGCCCTGGCGATTGATGTAGGCCACTGCTGTCATGTTGTCCGACAGAACTCGGACAGGAAGACCCTTCAGCGTTCTGTGGAAGGCCAGAAAAGCCTGAAATATCGTTCTCTGTTCCAAGCGATTGATGGACCATCCCGCTTCCGCAGTGGACCACAGACCCTGAGCATAGCGTCCCCGGCAATGAGCTCCCCAGCCCGAAAGGCTGGCATCCGTTATCACCAGACACCAAAAAGGAAGAGCCAATGGCATCCCCTGCCGCAGCCTGCTGTCAGAAAGCCACCAATTCATACTGCACTGGGCCGCAGGAAGCCACTGTAGTCTGTGTTGGTATTCCTGGAAAATCGGAGACCATTGCTGAAGCAGAGCAAGTTACAGCAGTCTCATGTGAACTCTCACCAGGGAACCACCTCTATGGTGGCCATCATCGATCCCAGGAGCTGAACAAGTCCCGAGGGCGAGGTATCCGCAGGAACAGGCGGACCTGATTCTGAAGCTTGAGCCGCCTGCTGTCGGGAAGAAAAACGAACTCCGAAGCCGTGTCAAAATGGACTCCCAAATACTCAAGAGACAGAGGGGGTCAGGTGACTTTTGGGCATATTGACTACCCAGCCCAGAGTAAAGAACTGTAACAACTCTGGCTGTGGCAAGTCGACTCTTGTCTGCCGAATCTGCTCTGATGAGCCAGTTGTCGAGATAAGGGTGAACTCGGATACCCTCTCGCCTGAAGAAAGGCAGCCACTACCACCATGACCTTGGAAAAAGTCCAAGGGGCAGTCGCCAGGCCAAAAGGCAAGGCACGAAACTGGAAATGTTTGCTCAATACCGCAAACCGGAGAAACCGCTGATGCGGCGGTCAGATGGGAATATGCAAGTACGCTTCCTTGAGGTCCAGAGACGTGAGAAGCTCTCCTGGCTGTACCGCCACAATGACGGAGTGCAGGGCTTCCATGCGGAAATGCTGCACTCCTAAGGCCTCGTTGACTCTGCGTAAGTCGAGGATAGGTCTGAACGACCTGCCTTTATCGAGGCACCACCAAATAGATGGAGTAGCGACCGCAGCCACATTCGGTGGGAGGAACCAGAACCACCACTCCGAGCTTCAGCAACACCTGCAAGGTCTCGTATACTGCCGCCCGCTTGATGGCAGCGCTGCATGAGGACTCTAAAAACGTATCTCCTACTGGGACGGCAAATTCTAGCCAGTAACCTTCTCTGATCAGGTCTAGGACCCACTAATCCAAAGTAATCTTGGTCCACTCCTCAAAAAAGAGGGCGAAACGACCCCCTACTGCGGGGACCTGCGCCCCATCATTGTGGAGGACACCCCTGCGCGTTTGTACGAACGACAGGAGTTCCTCTGCTGGAAACGGGTACGTTGACCAAACCCCGCAGAATGCCCTGGGCGATACCTGCGAGCTTCGCGAAAACGTGGCCTGAAAGAGGAGAGAAAAGAAGGACTTTTGGAAGAAGGCCTCAGCCTAGCCTCAGGCAACCGTTGGAACTTAAGAGTCCCCTAGGTCCTTAATCTTCTCCAAATCCTACCCAAATAATAGAAGGCCCCGAAAGGGTAACCTCACCAGCCTTTGTTTAGAGGCCATGTCAGCCACTCAATGCTGGAGCTAAAGAAGGCGGCGGGCAGCAACCGCCACAGACATCTGCTTAGCCGAAGCTCTGACCAGATCATAAGGTAAAATTATGTATCATACCCGATAATTTTCTTTCCATTAATCATAGCTGATCAATCCATAGACTGGTGGGTTGTGTCCATCTACCAGCAGGTGGAGATAGAGAGCAATCCTTTTGCCTCCCTATATGTGGTCATGTGCTGCCGGAAACTCCTCAGTATGTCGATATCCAAGCTCCATCCGCAGGACTCAGCACTTAGAGAATTACACCCACAAAGGGACACTCTGCCCAACTCACCACCGCCGAAACGGGGGAGGGGAATTAACCCAGCCCATCCCCACACAAGTGGGGGAGGGGAATCCGTCCAGCTCATCCCCGCGGAGCGGGGGAGGGACACCACCCCGCCGATGCGGGGGGGATCTGGCTTATCCTGCAACCGCAACCGCGGGAGGAGCTGACTGACCCTAACACCGCCGAAGCGGGAGGGGTACAAAGCTGCCCTACAGCCGCACGAAGCGGGAGGGAGCGCCGGCAGAATTTAGGTCTCAATCCAGCCCCGTAAAACGGAGGGGAGAGGAATGCAACAGCTCACTGTAACACAAAATCGTCTCAACTCCTGAAGAATCCAATTGAAAAAACTTGAACACGAAGTCCTCCTGAACAGGAACTGAAGACTAAACTTGAACCTTAAATGCAACCAGAATATAAATAGTACAGATATCTGGGAGGGGCTATGGATTGATCAGCTATGATTAATGGAAAGAAAATTATCAGGTATGATACATAATTTTACCTTCCATATCATCATGCTGATCAATCCATAGACTGGTGGGATGTACCGAAGCAGTACTCACCCAGGGCGGGACATTGAAATCCCTGACCGCAACACTGAAGCTCCAAACCGGGCCTCCGCCCGAGCAGCCACAGTCAAGCGGTAATGCCTGGAGAAGGTATGGGCCGATGCCCAAGTTGCCGCCTTGCAAATCTCTTCCAAGGAGACGGACCCGGCCTCCGCCATCGAGGCCGCCTGAGCTCTAGTGGAGTGAGCCTTCAGCTGGATAGGCGGCACCTTCCCCGTGGCCACATAAGCCGCTGCAATGGCTTCCTTGACCCATCTTGCCACTGTAGGCTTAGCAGCCTGCAGACCCTTACGAGGACCTGCAAACAGGACAAACAGATGATCCGACTTCCGGAAATCATTGGTCACTTCCAAGTATCTGATGATGACTCGTCTCACATCCAGATATTTTAGAGCAGAGTATTCCTCTGGGTAGTCCTCCCTACGAAAGGAAGGGAGACAGAGCTGCTGATTCACATGGAAGCGAGAAACAATCTTGGGCAGGAAGGAAGGCACTGTGCGAATAGTCACTCCTGCCTCAGTGAACTGCAGAAACGGCTCTCGACATGAGAGTGCCTGGAGCTCGGAAACTCTTCTGGCTGAAGTGATAGCCACCAAAAAGACTGCTTTCAACGTCAGGTCTTTCAGAGATGCCCTCGACAAGGGTTCAAAAGGCGGCTTCTGCAAGGCTCTTAGCACCAGGTTGAGATTCCACGCAGGCACCACTGAGTGCAGAGGAGGGCGCAGGTGATTAACTCCCTTGAGAAAACGCACCACATCTGGCTGCGAAGCCAGGGAAGCACCCTTCAGGCGGCCCCTGAAGCAAGCCAGAGCCGCTACCTGGACTTTAAGGGAACTGAGCGACAGGCCTTTCTCCAGACCTTCTTGCAGGAACGCCAGCACTGAAGAAATTGGAGCAGTGAAGGGAGAAAGTGAGCCTGCTTCACACCATGCTGCAAAGGTACGCCAAACCCTGGCGTAAGCAGTAGAAGTAGAGCGCTTCCTCGCTCTCAGCATAGTGGCGATGACCTTGTCTGAGAAGCCCTTCTTCCTCAGACGCTGCCGCTCAATAGCCAGGCCGTAAGACCAAAGTGGGAGGGATCCTCCATCACCACGGGACCCTGATGCAACAGGCCCTGCTCCACTGGCAGCCGCAGAGAGTCATCCACTGAGAGCCTGATCGTCCGCATACCAGGGACGTCTGGGCCAGTCCGGACCCACCAGGATTATTCGGCCCGGATGCTTTGCCACCCGGTCTAGTACCCTGCCCAACAAAGGCCACGGCGGGAACACACAGAGAAGCTCCTGTGTCGGCCACTGTTGGAGAAGAGCATCTACTCCCAGAGATCGAGGGTCCCGTCCTCTGCTGAAAAAGCGCGGCACTTGGCAAATGGCCGATGACGCCATCAGATCTAGGCTCGGCTGGCCCCAGCGCTTCGTGATGTCCAAGAACGCCTGAGCCGATAACTGCCACTCTCCGGGTTCCAAGGTATGGCGACTGAGAAAGTCCGCCTTCACATTCGTGACTCCGGCAATGTGGGCCGCTGACAGCTGTTCCAGGTTCACTTCCGCCCACTGGCATAGTTTCATGGCTTCCTTGGCTAGAGGGGCGCTCTTGGTACCTCCCTGGCGGTTGACATAGGCCACAGCCGTGGCATTGTCCGACAGGACCCGTACTGGCTTCAACGCCAGTACCGGGAGGAACACCAAAAGCGCCAACCGAATGGCTCTGAGTTCCAGGATAGACCACTTTGCCTCTGCAGGAGACCAGAGCCCCTGCGCTGTCCTTCCCAAGCAGTGGGCTACCCAGCCCGTCAAAGAGGCGTCCGTCGTGACGACAATCCACTCCGGGGTCACAAGAGGCATCCCTGCAGACAACTTGTCTGTCTTCAGCCACCAGCTCAGCGCCTTGCGCACTGCTGGGTCCAAGGGAAGGCGCACCGCATAATCCTCAGACACCGGAGTCCAGCGCTGCAGCAGAGAGTGTTGTAGTGGTCTCATATGAGCCCTGGCCCAGGGCACTACTTCCATCGTGGCCGTCATAGAGCCCAACAGCTGCACATAGTCCCAAGCCCGAAGCGGAGAGGCTACTAGGAACTGGTCCACCTGAGCCTGAAGTTTGACAATCCGATTGTCCGGCAGGAACACTCTGCCCACTTGGGTGTCGAATCGAACTCCCAGATACTCCAGGGACTGAGTCGGGCGCAGCTGGCTTTTCTCCCAGTTGATGATCCACCCCAGGGAGCTCCAAAGAGCAATCACCCGGTCCACAGCTTTGCCGCACTCTGCATAAGAGGGGGCTCGGATCAACCAGTCGTCCAGATAAGGATGGACTTGTACTCCTTCCTTTCGCAGGAAGGCTGCGATGACCACCATTACTTTGGAGAAGGTCCGCGGAGCAGTAGCCAACCCGAACGGGAGGGCTCTGAACTGGAAGTGTCGGCCCAGGACTGCAAAACGCAGAAAGCGTTGATGAGGAGGCCAGATGGGAATATGCAAGTACGCTTCCTTGATGTCCAAGGATGCCAGGAACTCCCCTGCCTTCACTGCCGCTATAACAGAGCGGAGAGTCTCCATGCGAAAGTGCCGAACTTTCAAGGCCCGATTGACCCCTTTGAGGTCGAGGATAGGCCGTACAGAACCTCCTTTCTTTGGTACCACAAAGTAAATGGAGTAACGTCCCTTGCCAAGCTGATTTTCTGGCACCCAGGCGGATCAGATTGTCCAAGGTCTGCTGCACTGCCACAGCTTTGACCGGAGACTTGCAGGAAGAGAGTACAAACCCGTCTCTTAAGGGTCGGCAGAACTCTAGCTTGTAGCCGTCTCTGATGACTTCCAGCACCCAAGCGTCTGAAGTTACCCTGGTCCACTCGCCCAGAAACGGCCATGGACCAGGACCCCGTCATTGGGTCCGAGACCCTGGGGGAGGACCGGAGGGCGCACCTCCGTGACGGCGGTCTCTGCGAAAGGAATGCTGCTTGGGGGAGAAGTTCCTCTTGAAGGAAGAGGGGGCATAGGAGCCCGACTTGCCCGGGCGGTACCGACGGGCTTCCTGAAACCGTCCTCTGGAGATACCGGGGCGAGCACTGGCCCGAGCCCTGACCTCTGGTAACCTCTTGCCCTTAGACGTGCCGAGATCGGTCACAATTTTGTCCAGCTCGACCCCAAAGAGCAGATTGCCTTTAAAAGGCAACTTAGCCAGGCGGGACTTAGAGGCGTGGTCCGCAGACCAATGTTTCAGCCAAAGCCACCGCCGCGCAGAGACTGTCTGAGCCATACCTTTAGCCGAGGCTCTCAAGACATCATACAGTTAGTCTGCCAAATAAGCCAAGCCCGATTCTAGGGCCGGCCAACCAGCCCTCAAGGAAGGATCCGAGGGGGAAGCCCGCTGCACAATCGTCAGGCACGCCCTGGCCACATAGGAGCCGCAAACTGAGGCCTGCAAACTTAAGGCAGCCGCCTCGAAGGACGACCTTAAGGCCGCCTCCAATCTTCTGTCTTGGGTGTCCTTTAGGGCCGTGCCACCTTCCACCGGCAATGCCGTTTTCTTAGTCACCGCAGTGATTAAAGAATCCACGGTAGGCCAAAGAAAGGCCTCCCGTTCACTTTCAGGCAAAGGATAGAGGCGGGACATAGCCCTAGCCACTTTGAGGCTCGCTTCCGGGACATCCCATTGAGCCGAAATTAAGGTGTGCATGGCATCATGCACGTGGAAGGTTCTAGGCGGGCGCTTCGTCCCCAGCATAATGGCGGAGCCAACAGGGGCTGAGGGAGAGACGTCCTCCGGAGAGGAAATCTTCAAAATGCTCATGGCCTGCACTAACAGGTTGGGCAAATCCTCTGAGCGAAAGATCCGTGCTGCAGAGGGGTCATCCGCTCCATCCGAGCAGGAATCCGTCTCCTCCAAGGAATCGCCAAAGGACCGTTGGGAGAACTCAGATACGCTGCCCTCATCTACATCAGAGGAAACAGAGTCCTCTAAGGCCTGGGAATCCACCCGAGGGTGTTTACTTCCGGGGGCCTCAACCCCTTTATCGGACAAGGGAGAAGGGGCAGCGTTTTGCATAAGGAAGGCCTGATGCAGCAGCAAAATAAACTCGGGGGAGAAACCCCCCAGACTGTGCACTTCAGCAGCCTGGGCCACAGCCCTAGACGCACCCTGAACCGGCGCTCGCAAGAGCGGGGGAGAAACATGCTGCGCATCCAAGATGGCGTCCGGCGCGACACTCCGCGAAGGAGCCGCGCGGGAAGAACGGCGCTTAACTTTAGCCGCTTTTTTGCCATCGCCCAAATCAAGGGCGGCCATGGCATTAACGTCTCCCAGCTCAAGGGCGGCCCAAGAAGAAGCCGTCCGAGCAGTGGCCGGCCAAGATGGCGGAGGCGAGCAGCGGGGATGGGCGTTTATGGCAGGAAAAACCGCCACACCGGAGGAAGACCCGGGACACTGACCGGCCTCCGAACTGACACCCAAGAAGGGCGAATCAGACTTTAAGACCCCTGCATCCCCGCTAGAAGCGCACACGCGGTCCGGGGAGCGATTCTTCGCGCCCTCGCCCTCCGACGCCATAGGCCACGTGGAGATCGATCAGGGAACCCCCTGCCCGCTATAAAAAGGTAAAATTACCTGCTTCTCGCTCCGAGCTGTAACGACCTGGTGTCCCAGTGAGTAGCTGCAATAAACGTTTAAATAAACGTCGAAATAAACGCCTTTAAGGACGTCCAAAATTTTATTTTTTTTTTTTTTAAACG